>NC_053490.1:393427762-393729262 GCF_905171775.1 Rana temporaria | reverse complement strand
ACAGGTACCCGCCCCCCCAGAAAGATGCCAAATGTGGCACCGGAGGGGGGAGGAGACAGATAAGCGGAGATTCCACTTTTGGGTGGAACTCTGCTTTAAGAGGTCCCTTCACTGGAACTAAGGGGCCAAGCCCAACCCCTGAAAAACAACCCCCCACCATAATCCCCCCTCTACTAAATGATTTAGACCAGTGCAAAAAGCAAGGTCCATAAAGACATGGATGAGCGTATCCCAATACTTTTGATAATATAGTGTACATTGCAGTAACCAACGTTTTTCCACCAGTTGCTGCCAGGATACACAGAAAACAATGTGTCTTTGGTATTATCACATTGAACAATAAAAGGCAATCAGAATTCCTGTATGGGCAGCCATTTCTTTTCTTACACAGAAAACAATGTGCTGCAGTGATCTGCAATAAAATGCAGATATGTCTTTTTCGGTTCTGGCGCCACATGCGAGGGGAGTAAGATCTGGCCGCTTCAGACACATCTGCCTACAAAGCCTGCCCTTCACAGCCTGCGGGCATGCATCAGCTTCCTCCACCCCATCTGTGTCCTCTCCGGGGATCGAGGCATGGACCACTTTATAGTTCCAAGTGGCTCAGGCGCAGTGACAGGCACACGCCCGGAGTCTGCTCCCCCAGCCGCATATGCAGCCAATATGGCCAACGGCATGGAGACAGGTGAGGCTGTGGGTCCAGCGATATGGGTGGACATCACGCCTGCTCTCCCAGATGAACAATCCAGTAAAATAGCCCAGGCTGTGGCTGCCATTCTGTCCCCAACCATCACTGTTGCGGTAGACCGGGCTATGGCAGGTGGGATAACACAGCTTCAAAAGGATTCGGGAGAACACGCCAAATGGTTATCTGAGTTTGAACACCGCCTTATCGACCTGGAAGACGAAATGCAGACCTCTCAGGCAAGTGACCAACAGTTCTCCCAAACACAGCAATATATACTGGAGAAACTCAATGATCTTGAGAACCTCTCCCGCTGAAACAACTTGAGGGTAATTGGCCTCTCCAAAACATTTAACGCAAGTTCCCTGCAAGATTTTTGCACCGTGCTTATGCCAGAAGCACTGGGGATCGTATCACCATGGGTAGTGGAGAGAGCCCATTGCCTTGGGACCAACACTCTCCTGTCATCGTCTGCTATCTCAATTACTTGGCCATACTAAGATCCTTTGGCAACACCAACTGCCTTTTTACGGATGGCCATAAACTGTTTCTGTTTGCAGACTACTCTTGAAAGGTATCCCATAGGCGAAAGGCCTTTCAACCCGTCTGTGCATCCCTTTTCCAGAAAGGTGTGAAGCTCACCTTGGCCTACCCTGCCATTCTCCATTTTACTGACCCTGCTGGCGAGCCAAAGTATTTGTTGCCGACAAACTACTTGAAATCGTATCTTCATATTTTATTGGAACACCATTCAGCAACTGTGGGGTTGATTTACTAAAGATAAATAGTCTGTGCACTGCATGTTCACCCACACGTGCACTTCAATTGCTCAAGATTTGAGGGGAAAATTTAAGGAAAATAAAAAAATGCACTTTGTTTGCACATGATTCAATGATAAAAATCAGCAGAGCTTCCCCTCATTTCAGGGCTTCCCCTCAGATCTAGAGCAACTGCACTTGCAGTGCACTTCTAGTGCACAGAATATTAGCCTTTAGTAAATCAACCTCATTGTATTATTTGTGATACATTTTTTCCACTTGCTGGCTTAACCACTTAAGCCCCGGACCTTTAGGCAGCTAAATGCCCAGGCCAGGTTTTGCGATTCGGCACTGCGTTGCTTTAACAGACAATTGCGCGGTCGTGCGACGTGGCTCCCAAACAAAATTGGCGTCCTTTTTTCCCCACAAATAGAGCTTTCTTTTGGTGGTATTTGATCACCTCTGCGGTTTTTATTTTTTGTGCTATAAACAAAAATAGAGCAATAATTTTGAAAAAAATGCAATATTTTTTACTTTTTGCTATAATAAATATCCCCCAAAAATATATAAAAAAAAATGTTTTCCTCGGTTTAGGCCGATATGTATTCTTCTACCTATTTTTGGTAAAAAAAATCGCAATAAGCGTTTATCGATTGGTTTGCGCAAAATTTATAGCGTTTACAAAATAGGGGATAGTTTTATTGAATTTTTATTAATTATATTTTTTTTACTACTAATGGCGGCGATCAGCTATTTCTTTTCGTGACTGCGACATTATGGCGGACAATTTTGACACATTTTTGGGACCATTGTCATTTTCACAGCAAAAAATGCATTTAAATTGCATTGTTTATTGTGAAAATGACAGTAGCAGTTTGGGAGTTAACCACAGGGGGCGCTGTAGGAGTTAGGGTTCACCTAGTGTGTGTTTACAACTGTAGGGGGGTGTGGCTGTAGGACTGACGTCATTGATCGAGTCTCCCTTATAAAAAGGATCACTCAATCGATACGCCGCCACAGTGAAGCACGGGGAAGCCGTGTTTACATACAGCTCTCCCCGTTCTTCAGCTCCGGGGAGCGATCGCGACGGAGCGGCTATAAACAAATAGCCATCGTCCCGGATCGCTCCCCGAGGGAATCCGCCCGCCGCACGCAGCGGGGGGGGGCGGATCGGACCCCCCACCCGCTAGAAGGCAAGGACGTATATATACGCCCTTCTGCCTGTCCGTGCCATTTTGCGGACGTATATAGTCGTGCGGCGGGCGTTAAGGGGTTAAAGTGGTTCTAAAGGCAGAAGGTTTTTAATCCTAATGCATTAAGATAAAACAACTCCTGTATGCAGCAGCCCCCCTCAGCTCCCTAATACTTACATCTCAATCCAGCAATGTTCCACCAGAGTCTTGGCTGTTCGGGACTCTTACTCTTCATTGGCTGAGATAGCAGCGTTGCGCCATTGGCCCTCGCTGCTGTCAATCAAAGTCATTGAGCCAATGAGGAGAGCAAGAGGGCGGAGACTGGCTGGGGCTCCATATCTGAATGGACACACAGGGCAGTGGCTCAAGTGTCCACATAACAAGCTGCTCAGTTCTCATATTTACACTAAAATGCAATTTAAAAGAAATTGTCATTTGGAAAAAAAAAATGGCCCTTTAACAGCTATGGGCGGGCGGAAGTGATGTTTTGACTTCGCTTCCGCCCTGCTATGATATGGAGACGGGTGGGGGCCATCTTCCCCTCACTCATCTCCATACTCAGGGGGCGGTCCGGAAGAGGTTAAATCGAAGATATGTGTTGTCATTATTTTGGGTAAAGAATGGTATGTGGGTAATAGAGGTAAGGTAATGGCAGCCGCAACATCAGCAATACTTTAGTCATGATTAGAGCAGTGTTCAGCAGTGCAGACAGTGGGAGAGGTAAGTATTTACTTTCTTAAATATTGGGAGAAATATTTATTCAGGATTTAAACCTGTTACGTGTTCCAGCTCCTGACCCCCCCCCCCCCATTCCCATCCATGTGATACTATAGTGGGCAGGCGTTGTTCATCCTGTACCCGCTGTCACTTGAGAACAGCACGGGTGTACAGGGCTCTGCCCACGCAGTCATGTCATTGATTCACACATTTCACAGGTTCCACCGCAGCAGACAGACATGTTATTTCAATAGGCTGCGGGGCACTGATGAGCGCTCTCATAGTCCACTGACATGTCCTCTGGCTTTTAAACACAAAGTTCATACAGAAGTACAGGCTAAAACCCAGAGAACAGGTCTGCAGAAGCTCACATCGTACCCAAGATCTGCTGATCGCAAATGCAATGTTTTCCATGCTCCTGCAGGAAAAAATAATAAATACACATTTTTTTTTCTCCAAAAATTTGTGCATTTATTTATTTTTTTCCCATAAAGGTGAAATAATACTTTAATTTTATTGACAGAGTCACAATAATTTGCCTGACTTATTAAAACCATTCATTGAAAAGGGAACATTGTACTATAACAAATTCAGTTCAAGGCCCGGTAAAACTGAGAAGAAAATCATTGTCTGTGCCTGTTGACACAAAAGTGAAAAAAGACAACAATAACATATTGCAAATTATTAATTTAAGTTGGAGCTTTGAGCACCAGAATAACCCATATAGACTGTTATAGTATGGTGTGATAGATAAAACAAATATTAGCATAGTAAAACAAGCTTGGTAAATCTATAATTCCACTGATCACCTCTTTTACACAAAATATTTTGCAGTGTAGCACTACCCCGCAGGGGCCACTGATATTAATTGGTTCTTTCCCAAACAGTACAGACCCCCGCAGTCTGTTATCTTTATGTAATTTATTGCTTGTTAAACTTACAACAGGAGATGGGTTGGGAACATGGGATACTCCATAAACATTCAGGGGCAGATCCACAAAGATATTACACCGGCGTATCTCTTGATACGCCGCGTAATTTGAAATTTTGCGCGTCGTATCTTTGTTTTGTATCCTCAAAACAAGATACAACAGCATCTCGGCTAGATCCGACTGGCTTACGTCTTAGTACGCCGTTGGATCTAAGCTGCAATTTTTCGGCAGCCGCTAGGTGGCGTTTCCGTCGAATTCCGCATTGAGTATGCAAATTAGCTAGTTACGGCGATCCACGAAGGTACGTCCGGCGGCGCATTTTTTTACGTCGTTTGCGTTCGGCTTTTTCCGGCATATAGTTAAAGCTGCTGTTATTAAGGGGGGAACTCAATGTTAAGTATGGCCGGCGTTCCCGCATACAATTTTGAATTTTTTACGGTGTTTGCGTAAGTCATTCGAATAGGGATTTGCGTAGAATGACGTCACCGTCGTGAGCATTGGCTTGTTCCGGGTTAATTTCGAGCATGCGCACTGGGATACCCCCACAGACGGCGCATGCGCAGTTAAAAAAAATGTTGTTTACGTCGGGTCACCACATATTATCATAAAACACGCCCCCATTACATCCATTTGAATTCCGCGCCATTACGCCGCCAAAGATACACTACGCCACCGTAACTTACGGCGCAAATTCTTTGAGGATTCGGAAAAAAAATAATAAAGTTACGGTGGCGTAGTGTATCTTAGATACGCTGCGCCCGGCGCAAAGGTACGTGGATCTGCCCCTCAATAGTAAGTAATGATCAGAGGACAGTCAATTCAAATAGCAGTAGTTAATGGTGCACAGTCCAAGGCCCCACAGTTGGAGATCATAGGGCAAGTCTTTTGGCCAGATTCAGGTAGATCGGCGCATCTTTGTGCCGGCGGAACGCAGCTCATATGCGCTACGCCGACGTAACCTAGAGAGGCAAGTACAGTATTCACAAAGCACTTGCTCCCAACGTTGCGCCGGCTTAACGGAAATTTGAAGGCGTAAGTGTAATGGGGTGTGACCTTATGCTAATGATGGCCTGAGCGTGGAGCAGTGGCTTAAGCCCGGCGTATCATCAATGGAGCATGCGCAGTGACGTGGATGTATGATCGCTTCCCTGTGCGCATGCTCACAACTACGCCGGCGCAACTTCCTGGGATACGCTGGCCCACCGGCTTACGCCGAGCGCATAAATACGCCCAGACATGCGCCCGTCCGACGCAAAAGTACATCCTGCTTTTTTCCCCCCCTGAGCAAGGTACTTTTGCTGTGCGATGGCTGCTGTAGATTCTGTGAAGGACAGGAGGAAGAAGAACTTCTCGCCAGAGGAGAAGGCAGTTCTCTTCTCTGTCATAGAGAGGTTTGACGTCTTCCTCCATGGTGCCCAGAGTCGTGAGACCAGCCGGGCCAGGAAACAGGTCATCCTGGAGACCATCGCAAGTGATGTCAGTGCCCTTGGCAATGAGTCCAGGACCGCCAAGGACATTTAAAAAAAAATTAATGACCTGAGGCGCCAGGTTCAAGATAAGGTGGCCGCCATCAGGAAGCACCAGAAGGGCACGGGTGGCGGACCACCATGTGAGGTGAGCTTGACCCCGGAGGAGGAGGTGATTGCCCGGTGTCTGGAGAGGGAGCAGTTGGAGGGCGTGGAGGGCTTTGATTCCCTTGATCAGGCCTCGAGGACAGGTAAGTGCTTTTTATCCCCTATCCGGTGTGTAGCATGTGAGGGGGTGGAAGGGAACATGTGACAAGTGTGTGGGTCCACCAACATGTGAATGCTTTGTGTCATCCACAGATGTGCAGGAGGGAGCAGGGGCCATCTGCTGCCGGTGGCCATCCCACGCCATCTTCCCCGGAACATCCTCAGCCTGACCCCCTAGGAAGCCAAGATCCAGCGGTGGAGGGGAGTGGCCACATCACTCCTCTCGAGGTGGTTGAGGAGGAGATGGTGAACCTTGCCCAGGTTTGCCTCTATATAGAGGAGGCCTCTGTTTTGCCTGTGCCCTCTCACACCTCCCCCCCATCAGGCGAATCCCCTCTGGCTCAGCCCCCAGCAGGGGAAGCCCCTCAAGGGCCTCACCATACAGTCCCAAGCATCTTCTGCCCCCAGGAAGGATACACGGAAGACCAGGGGTGTTCCGTATTCCCTGCAGGACCAAATTGCAAGGGACCAGGCCCGGCAGACCCGGCATATGGGGGGGAAATAGCCGGGGACCTGCACCGGGTGGCTGACAGCCTGGCCTTCTCGGCACAGATTAGAGATGCAGTGCAGGATGTCAGCGGCGATTGTGCTGCAGTGGTCACCTGCCTTGGGGAGCTGCAGGCCACCACAGCAAACCTTGTGGCAGAGGTTCAGACCCTGACTGGGGCGGTCCAGGCCAACACGGCTGCCTTCCAGGAGGAGGGGAGGCAGAGGCAGCGCAACCAGCAACATCACCCGCCAGCTGAGGATGCAGGCCCAGACCAATCGGTTCCTCAGCCGCATTGCTGTGGCCTTGGAGGGCAGGCAGCCATCACCTGCCAGGAGTGGCAGACCCGGGGATGAGCCACCTCCAGATGCCCCACCCCCCCACCTGAGGCTCCCCCCAGGCAGCTGAGGAGCCAGAGAGGTGGCACCAGGCGCAGCCCACGTCAGGGCAAATGATTGCCTTTTTTTTGGTTATGCTCACAGTATGAGCTTCTTTATGTTTCTTATGTACTCAGGATATGAGTTTTTTTTCTTTTTATGTGCTCAGGATATGAGTTATTTTATTTTATTTATGCTCAGGTCATGAGCCTTTTATTTTATTAATGCTCAGGTCATGAGCCTTTTATTTTATTTATGCTCAGGTCATGAGCCTTTTATTTTATTTATGACTGCACACGGTCAGTAGTGCAGGCTACAGTGTGACTGGTGTGTGAATGTGGGGGTGACATACCTGCCAGTAAGGTGTGTCACCCTGGGTCGTCGGGGAGAAGTTATCCCCACGACTGTGTGAATGTGGTATGAATGGACAGCGACACCATTGGGGCCTTGGCACGGCATTGCTGCTCCCAAGTCCTGCATGGTGGACTTGGGCTAATCCAATGTGATGTGGATGTGGTGTGTGTGAGCTAGGGACCACAGTGGTGTGCATGCGTGCATTGTCCGTGTGCCATGATGAATGTGCGTGTTTAACGTCCAAAGATGCCTACCACGAGGCATCTCTTGACTGCTCTTCCCTCAGCAGACTGGGTAGCCTCAGTTAGGGGGGGGGACTGTGTGGTTCGGGGGTCAGGTCATCACATATGTCAATCTCCAGGCCCTTTCTCATGGCATAGTTGTGCAGCATGCAACATGCACAGATGATCTGACACACAAAGTTTGGGGAATACAACAGGGTCCCCCCGGACTTATCCAGGCATCGGAAACGGGACTTCAGGAGGCCAAATGTGCATTCCACCACTGCACGGGTACGTATGTGTGCAGCATTGTATTTTCTCTCTCCTCTGGTTTGGAGATTCCGGAATGGAGTCAGGAGATGGGGCCCAAGTGCATATGCAGAGTCACCTGGAAGGGAAAAGACAGGAGGATGTTAGTCGTGCATGTGCCCCTCGTGATATCTGCATCATGGGGTCGGACAGTCATGCCTGACTTCCATGTCACTCACCAACCAGCCAGCTGTTCCCGTACACGTTCTGTTCGAATTCTGTTGGGATGTTGCTTTGACGATATATGTAGCTGTTGTGGCTGGCCCCTGGGTGTTTGGCACGGACGTGCCATATGAGGCATTGGGCATCGGCTTTCACCTGTACGTTAATGGAATGCCAATGCTTACTATTGCGGTATATGTGCTCTGTGGCACGGGGGGGCGTAGTGCCACATGTGTGCAATCAATGGCCCCCACGGTGCATGGGAATCTTGCAATTCTGAAGAAATCCTGCATTGCCTTCTGCCGCAGATGCTCATGGGTGGGTCTGATGATGTGATGGGACATGCGTGTGAGGACTGCGGGAACAACCTGGTGCACGCATCTGCTCATGGTGGATTGTGACATCCCAGACACGACTCCACTTGTACGCTGAAAAGATCCACTGGCGAGGAAATGCAGTGTTGCCAGTACCTTGACCAGTGTCTCCACTGCATGTGAGCGATGTGTCTTGCTGGTGATGTCATCATGCAGGGTTGTGGCTAATTCCAGGATGGCAGCAGGGTTGAATCTGAAGATGCGATACACCTCTGAATCACCTATGCCAAAGACGTTCATGCGCGTGCGGTATATCCTCTCCAGTGCCCTCCTACGTGCCGGTGGACACATTAGTAGTGCTAGTACCACGGCTGCCCCTGGCATGTTGGCAGACAGATGTGTTGTCCTGCAAGTGGGGTTGCTCAGCTCGTCCGTAACGGTGCTGCTGTAGCTGCTCTCCAGCTGTAGTGTGTACGTCTGATGCTGAGATAAACCAGCTTTTTGATGGAATAACTTTAGGCCGGACGTACAACTTACGCACACCGCGCGTAGCCTGCGTCGGGCGCACGTACATTCGTGAATCGGCATATCTCCCTCATTTGCACATTTGAATAGGAAATCAATGGGAGCGCCAGATGCGTCCAGCGTGAATATGCGCCCACGATAAGCCAACTTAGGAAAGTTACGTTGGTCGGAAGAAGCCTATTTTCAGGCGTATCTAGTTCTGTGGGTACGCCGGTACGGCGCATAGATACGATGGCACATATTTACACTTAAGCGGCGTATCTGTAGATACGTCAGCGTAAGTCTTTCTGAATCCGGCTATTCGTGTTTATGGTTACCTTGTGTCAATGCACAACTGTCCGTACCCAGTGCAGTTTCCAGCATACAGTCGCAGGGATCAATTAAAAGTCACTACTTACCGTATTTATCGCGGTATAACGCGCTCTGGCGTATACCGCGCACCCCCAAAGTGGCCCCCAATCCTGTGGGAAAAAAAGATTTTTTGTTTTTTTTGTACTTACAGTTTTGGTGTCTTGCGCGGCGTCCATCTGCGGCCTCGTCGGGTCCGGCATCCTTCTGCGGCTTCGGGTGTCCTCTTCGGCGGGTCGGGCGTCCATCTTCGGCGGGTCTGGTGTCCATCTTCGGCGGGTCTGGTGTCCATCTTCGGCGGGTCCGGTGTCCATCTTCGGCGGGTCCGGTGTCCATCTTCGGCGGGTCCGGCGTCCTTCTGCGGCGTCCTCCCGCTCGTTTCCCGCCACGACTTATAGCGAGCGCAGTACACTCGTGAATCTTCGGGCAGGCTCGGGCGCCTCTCGCACTGACGTCCTGTACACTCAGGACGTCAGGACGTCAGTACGAGAGGCGCCAAGACTGCCCGAAGATTCACGAGTGTACTGCGCACGCTATATGCGGGCGCAGTATTCAAACTCGTGGCGGGAAAGCGGGTATCGGCGTATATCGCGCACCCACGATTTTAGGGCAAAATAGTGCGCGGTATACGCCGATAAATACGGTACATCCTTGCTAACTCTGTTGGTGAGTAGAGCATGTTAGATTTTGGCACTTATTTTACTTTGTACAATGGTCATCCACATTTATATTTTGTAAAAAATTCAACATGTACTGGTTGTATGTTTATTTAGCTTTTTCAATAAAAAGTGAAAGAAAATCACGATTTACAAGTCCCCATGACAGTTGCCTCCTTCCAGCTTCCTCTGGACACAACCCAGAGTGCTATGGCATACCTCCCAACTTTTTAAGATGAGAATGAGGGACACCTATCAGCAAAAGTATGCAGGCATAGGACAACCCCTTGCCACACCCCCTTAACCACTTGTCTACCGCCCGCTGTCATATGGCGGTGGGACGAAGACCCTTTCGTTCTGGGCTGATGTCATATGACGTTGCACCTTCCCGAGCCACTAGGGGGCGTGCGCGCGCCGCGTCACTGGGAACCCAATGCGTGTGCCAGCGGCTGCGATGTCCACTGAGCACCCCCGATTGCCCAGCAACTGAGCAGGACCGTGGATCTGTGTGTGTAGACACACAGATCCATGTCCTGTCAGGGAGAGGAGACCAATAATGTGTCCGTTGTACAAATGCGTCCTTCCTGAGGACAATTTATCATACACTTCAAAAAGCACCAGCAGAGAGGCAGATGGAGATACATATGGGTATATTTAATTATGTGGGGGATGTATTAGAGCTGCCGAGTTAGGAATGCCATTGCCCACTATTAGCCAAAATGAACCCCCTCAGAGGTCATTCTGTCAATGTTTGTATGAGTACCCATGCCTTCTGGTCCAGCCATATCTACCACCCTATCCAAAGATCCCTTTGCATTCATACAGCTCAACGCAGGGGCCTACCTAGAGCATTTGGCACACAGGCGGACCCTATATCTGACACCCCCCACCTTAAAATGTAAAAAACACCCCACTGTGCCCCCTGCATACCTCTGCATCCTTCAATATCTTTACATTACACAGCACCCCACCTCTGGACCCCTTTACATTACATAGCACCCTGCACCTCTGGACCCCTTTACATTACACAGTACCCTGCACCTCTGGACCCCTTTACATTACACAGCACCCTGCACCTCTGGATCCCTTTACATTACGCAGCCCCCCACAGCTCTGGACACATGTATGTTACACAGATACCCCCCTAACAGTTCTGGACCCCCTGCATGTTACACAGACCCCCCTACAGTGCAGACCCCCCCTACAGTGCCAACCCACTACAGTACAGACCCCCCTTTAGTACAAGCCCCCCTACAGACCCTCCTACAATGCAGACCTCCCTACAGTACAGATCCCCCTACAATACAGACCCCCTGCAGTGCACAGACCCCCCCAGCAATACAGACCCCCCCTTCAGACCCACATGGAGAGCCGGAGGTAGTGGCTTTGCAGGAAGAGGGGGTACGAGTCACATCCGAGCCAGTCGGCACAATCGGGACCGGTGCAACGATCCCCTTCTCTTAGTGGTCGTGGCTCTGATCAGTCTCGGGCATCGGTTGTCAGTGAAACTGTCTCCCCCTCCTCCTGCATGCACAGCACTGTGTGCCACAATCTTCTTTTCCTTGCTCTCCTTTCTTCACATGCAGGCAAATATGACAATATCACGCTGTCCCAAAAATTTTTGGAATTCATAGCATAATGCAGATAGCACACACAAGGACAAGGACAAAGGAAGGACACAGCAAGAACAAGTCACTCACTAAAAACTGCAAAGCAGCATGGAAGGAGAAATGCTTTCTGGGTAATGCCATCAATGCCACAGAAACTGCTGTAAACGGATCGAAATGGATGCAAAAATGGATGTAAAAACTGATAAATTATGCATGTAAATGGATGTTAACGTAACAGAATGCAGATGAAAACGGAGATTAACGAAACAGAAGACGGATGAGCAACGAATAAGAACTGATACATTTTCAACATGGCTAAACTGACGGTGCCCGTGTGAATGAGGCCTTAGAGTAGCTGTTCAGTCCATGGGCTGCCTGGAAGCAGCAGCCCCTGCACCTCTGGAACTCTCCCGAGAAGAAGGAACCCTGCTCTCTAGTGTCTCTGACTATGTATTCACATTCCAGCCCCCTACTGGACACTTCCCTTCCAGGGATAGGCTGAAACCCAACAAATATTCAGGCCAGTCAATTTGAATCTCCTGCCTTAAGCTCTAAATGCTTCTTCCAGAGGCAGAGATGAGACCCTGAACAAGCCACAACAAACAATTACCGGTACTGATTCCTTGATTACATTAGGAGCCAAAGCTAAATTTGCCTAGCAACTTACGCTAGGAGAGCCCTACACGTGTCTAACTGGACCTAAACTGGCTTAGAATATTTCAACATATTTAAATCAGCATACATGAAATGCAGGGAGGAGAATTTACTAAAACAAGAGCAGAGATAATTCAGAGCAGTCATGCATGGCAACCATTTAGCTTCTACCTTTCATTTTAAAAGCTTAAGGCCGGGTTCACACTTATGTGAATTGGATGTGGCTTTGGCCAAATCCAAATCGCATGACAAAAGAGAGTGACTCTCAATGGAGCCGGTTCACACATCTCTGGGGCGGCTGCCAAGCACGCGGAAGTCCTGTGCGTCTATGGCTCAGTTTCAGGTCCAAATTCAGCCAAAAATTCTGACCTAATTCGGACCTGAAACGGTGAACGGGGATGCACCGTGGCCACACTTAGTGTGAACCGGCCTAAATTAGGCAAAACTTTTTTTTTTGGTTTTGGATAGAGGGGAGATGGATTGGAACCCCTTTTATGTTTTTATTGCTGTCTGTGCTCCTGTTATGCCGCGTACACATGATTGGAATTTCCGACAAGAAAAGTTTGATGTGAGCTTTTGGTCGGAAATTCCGACTGTGTGTAGGCAGTAATTGGTACCTGTGTTGAGCAAGTAACCCCTTATGGTTAATTTGCAACAGGGCAGCTGCTCAGCATGGCACCTGGAGACATCAGCGATCGCTGTAATAGCTCTAACTGGACCAATGATAACTATGCAATAAAATCCATACCTAGAATTCAGCATTCATAATTGCACAGAAAACAAAGAAACTTGTGTAGCACTACCCCATATGAGTTGCAGTCGCAGATGACTGGGTTTCCTACTCCTGCACAGCCAGGCAAGTAGCATTTACAGCTTTCATCCAGACACAAGAATCAGTCTTTGAGCTTTGTTTTTTATGTTTTATTAGGGGTAATAACTTGGATGGGGAATAGGAATTATGGGATATCCAACTTGATAGCAACAAAAACAAAGACAACTTCCTCCCTTTACTATGTACAACTCTGATTGACTCCTCTCCAGGGGCGGACTGACCATTGGCACTCTCGGGCACTGCCTGAGGGCCCCATGCCACTAGGGAGCCCCATCAGGGTTGCCAGGCTCAATAAAACCAGGGACAGTATGTCAAAATCTGTGGGTTTTTTTTACATCTGTCCCTGATATGTCCAAAACCGACATGCTTTTGATGTTAAAATCCTGAGATTTTAGCTGCCCTGCCTATGCAATGCCTCCTGGCGTGGTGGCCATCTGTAAGCCCGGGGGCCCCATAATCTTCTATCGCCCAGGGGCCCCATGAGTTGTCAGTCCACCCCTGCTCCTCTCCTTTACATGTACAACTCTGATTGCTTCCTCTCCTTTACTAGGTACAACTCTGATTGCTTCCTCTCCTTTACTAGGTACAACTCTGATTAGCTCCTCTCCATTACTAGGTACAACTCTGATTGCTTCCTCTCCTTTACTAGGTACAACTCTGATTAGCTCCTCTCCATTACTAGGTACAACTCTGATTGCTTCCTCTCCTTTACTAGGTACAACTCTGATTAGCTCCTCTCCATTACTAGGTACAACTCTGATTGCTTCCTCTCCTTTACTAGGTACAACTCTGATTGACTCCTCTCATTTTTCTAGGTACAACGCTGGTTGCTTCCTCTCCTTTACTAGGTACAACTCTGATTAGCTCCTCTCCATTACTAGGTACAACTATGATTGCTTCCTCTCCTTTACATGTACAACTCTGATTGCTTCCTCTGCTTCCTCTCCTTTAAATGTACAACTCTTGATTGACTCCTCTCCTTTACTATGTACAATTCTGATTGATTTCTCTCCTTTACTATGTACAACTCTGATTGATTCCTCTCCCAACTACCTGACAGTCTCTAAGTGAAAAGATGCAACAGCCCCTTAAGGACTAGAAACTCTCAGTCCCTGTAGGAAGTAGCACAAAGTGTTGTTACCTGCATCCTGCAGTACCTCCAACTCCCTTATAGACACTGGTACCAGCTCTACCAACTACAGGAAATCCCAGCCCACCTGGCTGCTTCTTCATCAGCCCACCTGGCTGCTTCTTTGCCAGTCTACCTGACTAGCTCTGCACTAGTCTACCCAACTTACTCTTCACTAGTCTTCATGACTGACTCTTGAGAACTCACAGGGCAAGGTTAGGGATGATGTAAACACTCTGCTATCTTCCAGAGAGAAGGGAGGAAATATTCCTGGTGCAGTACATCTTTGGAGTCCTATGGTGGTATGAGAGAGACAACTTCAGCCTGGGCTCCCACCGGGCCACACCCCCAACATGTTTCACAGAGCTTAGTCCCGGGGAATATTCCAGAGAGACCTGCTACGTGTGGCAGTCTCTCCCTTTGTAAGTCCCCGACTGTGCTGTAGTACTCACAATGTCCTCCTTGCTCCCGCTGCCTCTCAGGGAACACTCCTTCCAAACTGCTCCTGTTGTCAAGATCCTCCCAAGCCAGCCCGAGGTTCAGCCTGAGGCAGAGCACCCCACCCCCAGACTAGGAGGTTTGCCTCGAGGGCCACTGGCAGTCCCCTCAGCACTCCATCTCCCACCCGACTCCCCTTGCCAGCATGACTCACCCATACTTAAAGGCCAGCTTAACCTCCTGCTAGGCCCACTGCCTGGATTGGCCAAGCTCTCCTTAGTATTCAGATCAAAATTCCTGGCCTCTGCCCACTAAAACACTAGAAATTTCTCGAAACTTCCAGAGTCAGGCGAAGGTACCAGAGACTTGCCTGCATGAGTCATCCAGCCTAAACTCAGGTAAACCCCGACCCAGATTCCATGGCTCATGCTTAATCATGAGCCAGAATATGTTTTACCTACTCTCACACTAGTAGCACACTAGAGGGTGCTTCACTTGCATTGGTTTTTGCTTTGCTATATGACCAGTCGTCATTTGTCAGCTAACATTTTAGTTGAAAGGTGGTTGGAATGTATAATAAAAATTGGTATTTCTTGGCTTTATAATATCAATTTGTAAGAACGGTAGAATGTTTGGAAATGCTTGGTACAGTGCAGAACACTGAAAAGCAACATATCTAAGATTAGTGAGCATCCCAAATCTGATCTCATGTAAAAAAATTCTTTATTCCACTCTGGGTAATAATTTTAGATGCAGAGGCACAAGATACATGTCACAAATACAGTAGCAGGAGGGAATCACCTATAGTTACCAGCTTTCATTTTTAAAACATGAGTTGTCCTAACCACAGGAATTCAAAGCCATCCTTCCGGGAAGGACTGATTCTTCCTTTGAAGACAGTTAATCTTCACTTTCCCACGCTCAAAGGTTAATAAATCCAGTTTCGATTAGTCATTTAGGCTAGGTTTCTATTATCATGGCAACCATTGAACCTTATCCGCACTCAAACAATGATCAGTGGAATTCCTCACATTCTTATAATAGCACTAAAGACAGATAAACAGTAGTCAAATGTCATGAAAATTATGTACTACATAGTCACAAATTACTGCCCGGAATATATTTTCTCCTCTAATTATCAGATGAGATTGTATGCAAGAGTGTTTTCACTTTTAGTAGGCTAATAATTATAACTTTTATTGAAAATCTAGCCATTGAAGTCTTTATATTGGTTTTTAAGGTTTGTGAAAGAACTAAAACAAGAATGCACGTTGCATTTAAAAACAAATCACATTCTTGTAATTTGCATAATAAAATTATAAAGGCTGTAGGATTTCACTAAAAAGCAAATAAATCCAACATTACATTTAAAGGAAACATGTAACAATCAAAATATGGTGGCTGCCATTGCTGACTTCCCTCTGAAAATACTAGCTGTCTCATTCTGGTCTCAATAAATTCCAGGTCACTGGTCTGGAATGAGCATGCAGCTAGAAGTTTAAAGCACAACTAAGTTTATATCTTTAACGCTATTTAATTCATCTTTATTATTAAAAGAAAACTCACCCATCTATCCATGTCCCCATGTTTTTAATTGTTGAGAAATCACTCCCTCTCCCTTATGACCCGTACACACGATCTGGCTTTAGCCTGACCAAACTCACATGGGAATTCCGAAGGAATTCTATCAGAGGAAAAGAGAACAGGTTCTCTATGTAATCTCCGATGGAATTCATCTGAATGTCTGATGGAATTTCTCCGATGGGTCATACACACGGTCAGAATTTCTGATGGAAAAAGTCAGACAGACTTCCGGGTTGTACAAGGCCTTAGCAGTTCTAGCTGTGGTATCTTGAGCAAGGGCAGATGATTCATGTAGCCTTTACTTCCTGAAATCCATCTGCCCTTAGCTTGGGCTTGCAGCAGGGGCGTTGCTAGGTGGCAAAAAGACCAGGGGCTTCAGCCCGAAGTCCAAAGCCGGAACCGGGGGGTGGGGGGCTGTGGCGGTATTAGAGGTGTTGTATGTGGAGTAGTGTTTTTTTGGGGCTGGGCAGTGGGGTTGTGTGACTTACCAGTGCCCATCAATGCTGACCACTGACCTACCTGCACTGACCTACCTGCACTGACCTACCTGCACTAACCTACCTACACTAACCTACCTACACTAACCTACCTGACACACACTGACCTACTGACAATGGCATAGATACACACACCGACTTACCTGAGCTCAGCCGTGGTGTCAGTCACTCGTCACTGTCAGAGAGGAGGGGTCGAGGAGCTGCCGAGCCGAGAAAGGAGAGCCGCCCGCCCGAGCAGGGATATTGTAACTTTGGCGGCTGCATTTTGAAATTCCTGCCTTCTAGAGACTCTGCAGGCTATGATGAACGGCAACGCACCACCACGTCATACGTCCCATGGTCCTCCTGGATTGGCGCTGCAGGCATCAGAAGGCGGGACCTATGGCACTCGGCCAAACTCGGCCCCAGCCGCACTCGGCCAAACTCGGCCCCAGCCGCACTTGGCCGCACTCGGCCGAACTCGGCCCCAGCCGCACTCGGCCCCAGCCGCACTCGGCCAAACTCGGCCGTACTCGGCCCCAGCCGCACTTGGCCCCAGCCGCACTCGGTCAAACTCAGCCCCAGCCGCACTTGGCCGCACTCAGCCAAACTCGGCCCCAGTCGTCAGCCGCACTCGCCCATCAGATCGGTCCCGGGCCCCGGCGCTCGGGGCTAACAATACAAACATAGGTAAATAGATTCGGGGCTTTTCGAGGGCCCATTCGGGGCTCCAGCCTCCCAAGCCCGGGCTAACAACGCCCCTGGCTTGCAGACAGGACAGTGTGCTTAGCTAAGAAAGCCCCTCCAGCAAATGAAAGAAAAAATGCCCATGAAGACTCCAGGAATGTATGACATCATTTTTGGCCTAGGCCAAAATACAGGAAGCAACTCAAGAAATGTAAAAATAAAGTTTTAAACAAGTAGATTATAATATACCTTCCTATCTACTGAATCTACTAATCTTAGCAGCATAAGAATTTAAAATAGTTATTGATGATTGAGAGTGCTTAGTTACACTTTTAGGAGAATCAGAATGCCTGATTTGTGGATTTTTTTACAGGTTAGTTACAAGTGCAGAAGTCTTTGGGTTAGCTGCTATCATTGAAAAGCAGAGCTTAGTACTTGGAGGCTATGGCCTCAAGCACACAGACATTTATCAACTATCAAGCATAAAATATCACATGGCATGTACAACCACCAATACAAGTGAATGGCTATACATGCCTGCAGTTTTGTGAATGGCAATTGCATCAGAGTTTATCTGTGCATGTGTGTATGGCATATTTCCTCAAATACATCACATTTTGCTTTCACCATGATCAACCTTTCACTTGTATACATAAAGGTGAAGGGGATTTTATGCTTGAGGGCTTTTAAGCCGATAAACATCCATGTGCGTGAAGTCTATGGGCCAGATTCAGAGAGATCGGCGTATTTATAGAGCGGCGTAGCACATCTGATATGCGCTACGCCGACGTAACATAGAGAGGCTTGCACTGTATTCACAAAGCACTTTCTCCCTTTCTTGTGCCGGCGTAACGTAAAATGGCCGGCGTAAGCCCGCCTAATTCAAAGTAGCAAGGCAGTGGGCGTGTAGTATTATAATGAAACGTGACCCCATGTAAATGCATGGCCAAACGAACGGCGCATGCGCGCGCATGCTCAGAATCACATCGCAAATACTCCCTAAGATACGACGGCTCAATGCACATTTGGACTTACGACGGCGTATCAGTAGATACGTCGGCGTAAGTCTTTGCAAATCCGGCCCTAAGTATTTTCTAAGTTTTGTTAAAAAAACACACACACACACATACATATTCTGCAAATAGTGTTCTAAAATTTTGGAATTAAAACACATTTACGAAAGGCAAATCCACTTTGCACTACAAGTGCAAAGTGCACTTGAAATTGCACTGAAAGTGCACTTGGAAGTGCAGTCACTGTAAACCTGAGGGGAAGATCTGAAATTAGGAGAAGCTCTGCTGATTTAATTATCCAATCATATGCAAGCTAAAATGCTGTTTTTTATTTTCCTTGCATGTCCCCCTCGGATCTACAGCAACTGCACTTCCAAGTGCACTTTCAGTGCAATGTCAAGTGCACTTTGCACTTGTAGTTTGCACTTGTAGTGCAAAGTGGATTTGCCTTTCGTAAATAACCCCCAATCTGTTATTCACAACCTTGAGCAAATTGGGGGCCATCAAGGGGAGGACATCACTTGGATAGTTCTTTGTCAGGAAGATTTCTTTCTTCTATGCCTCTCATCGAGGGAACAAGATCCTATCTACCTCCCCTAGGGAGTGCTTTCTCTAGAGATGGTTGTTGCGGTATAATTACCTCAGCACTCTATACACTTTCCAGTGAAGACTATCACCCCCTGTCCTCCCCCGGTTTAAGTGGGTCACAGTAGCAGCAACACGTCCATAGGCTGACCATGGTCTACACGAGGCATCTGAGTTGCAACATATGCTGTATCCTATACAGCCTAACATCTGCTATAGCTGATCCGTACACATCCTGCCACCCCCGGATGTTCCGTGATCACTCTGGACATTACCCTATACACTCATGCGACCCTGAAGAAGCCCCAATGGGCAAAACATGTAGGACCATTTGCATGGGACACGTATATAAATGTTTGCATGATGCTATCAGTCTCCTTCTGTGATCATGTTTTTATAAAAAAAAAATTGTTCTAATTGATTGTAATATTAAATATTTATACTTTTATAAATATCACGATTCTTTGCATGATTTCAGTGGTTTCAAAGCTACCAATATGATTGCTATTTGAATTGATATTTTCCAGACTACCTTATATGCATTCATAAATTCCCACGCCCCATCCTGTCACCGGGAATTTATATACATTTCTTCCCCAGGGACAGTAATGCATATAGCTATTGTTTACATATATCGTAAGTGCAAGCTCTATATATACCTTTCTCCTTGAGCATTGTTAGTCCACAGTATGAAACCTGACTTTTCCTTAATGCTGTCAGCCATATGACCACCATGCTATGAGCCATACACAATCATTCCCTGCAGTAACTGGTCATTGTAGTACCTGCACTAGATGTTTCTGCATTACCCCCATTCCCTCAGGGAATGAACTGGAAAACAGCACTACTTGCACCCCTCACAAAATACTACTTGCACATCCCACAGAGCTGAGGAATTGATTGCTCTGTATCTATATGATTTTATCTCTTGACAGGCATAAATCCCCAATCATCCCACTTGGGATTCTGTTTGATTAAAGGGTAGGCTATCTATTAGTATTTTTCCTGTATTTGGTTCCAAAGAGCCAGAGGGACTATCCTCTTGTATATGTGCACCACCTGGCTATTTTCAGAGCCGGTGCTATTGTAAATTTAGGGGGAGTTCAGAGAGGTAGTTGGCTCTGAACCTGTTTATTTGGTTAGGTTGAGGGCCTCTGCTCCAGTTTTGGCTGTACTGTTTGTGCATACTATCACTGTCTGGGGAGTGAGTTCCGCCCCAGGCTGACAGGTGGCAGCAGTAGGGTCAAGTGCAGTTGAATATCTCCTCCCAGCAGCCTATCAGGAGGGTTGGGCGCCTCGCTGTGCATGCTGGGGGGGGATATTTAAAGGGCAGATGCCATTGGTTCAAGATCACTGTGTTGCCGCCCTTGGGCTGGGCAGTTGTCCCACCACCCCTGTGTGTGGCCCTCCTGGCCGGGGTGTGTGCGTGTGTGTGTCGCAGTGTTCCTGGCTCCGGCACCACATTGGTCTGGAGCACTTTCATCTATCTGGTGGATCCAGTGAGTCGACTGGGTCCCTAATTCGCCAGATGGTCCTGGGCTGTCCGTCCAATTGGAGGAAGCCGACTGAAGAGAAACCTGTCTGGGAGATACTGAGCACGAGGCTGGTGTTTCAGGAAAGCTATTTGAAGGAGAACCGGGTGCTGAATCCAGTCAAGAAGGATTTTTGGACCGCAATTGTCTCCAATCTCCAGGTGGGTCTGTGGCAGAGACTTAATCATGTTCATTTGAGTGACATTCTGGTTGCCAGGCTGGTGAGAGAGGCCTGTCCGGAAGCACTATACCCACTCCGGCTGGAGTGGTGAAATAAAGTTGTCGTTGGACGCAGGAATGTTTCCATATCCAGTTATATATATTATACTATTTTGACCCGTTGGGTAATCAAAGCGCAGAAAAGACACCTGTCGTGTGGACATTGACTTTACTGCAGCTCTCATCCAGTTCCCTAGACGGCGGAGATACAGAGGTAACATGCCACCCAAAACAAACCAGTAGCTCCTTCGGGGGTAGTGCTACATATGTTGTGAAATAACTGGAGGCAAGTGTTCCCAGGTTGTTCAGAGGCAGCTACACTTCAGGAGTCAGGGGTGAAGAAAGCAGATTTCAATATAGAATTTTGTACTGTCTTCCACTACTCTTAAAAACTACATTGCAAGCAGGTTGGGGTTTCTGTATTACCACATTAGAGGGTTTTTTCCCAGTTGGGCCCTAATTTACCCACATGAGGTGGACTAGAATTTCTAAACAAAAACCTTTGGACTGAAACATATCTGCACTATAATATCTTACTTGGTAACATCTCCATGATGTTGTTGTACCAAGTGCCAAAGTTATTTTACCCATTGAATAGTGGTCCTTGCAGGCGTTGATTGTGGACAGCTTAAAGTCACCTTGCAAAGTCGCGCTGTAAATCGGGTTGCCCCTGTGTGAAACGGCACTTAGCAATGGGTTTCATAGCAATGTTTTTCTTAGCAATATTTCATATACATGAGTCTCCATATGTACGCAGCAATGTTTCTTTTCTTTTTGACAACACGGAAATTACCAGATCATCGCAGATCATGGTAATTTCCGTGTTGTCAAAAAGAAAAGAAACATTGCTGCGTACATATGGAGACTCATGTATATGAAATATTGCTAAGAAAAATATTGCTATGAAACCCATTGCTAAGTGCCGTTTCACACAGGGGCAACCTGACTTACAGTGCTACTTTGCAAGGTGACTTCAGCGCAACTTGGAGAAACTTACAACGCGACTTAAAGTTGCCTCCAGGACAGGCGACTTTGGCTGTGGCCAATCACAGAATAATCAGCTCTGTGGGAGGGAGGGGTTTACCTGAGTAAACTATTTTATTTTCCTGTAAAGTTGCTTCTGTTAAGACAGTGATCCGACTTTGGAGGCGACTTCCATTGAAATCAATGGGTACAAGTTGCCTACATGTTGCCTAGAAGTCGCCTTGAAGTAGTACAGGAACCTTTTCTGAAGTCGTAGCGACTTCAGTAGTGTACATTAAGCCGGCTCCCATTAACTTCAATGGAATTTCTCGTGTCACGCGACTTGGGGCGACACAAGTCGGATCCCAAGTTGCGGTAGTGTGAACCGTGTGAACCCTGTTTAATTCACATTGTCCCTTCTATTTCTGTATGTGGATGATGGCACTGTAATTATTTTAACCACTTCCCTACCCAGACATAGTAATATGACGTCTGTAAGAACACTCTATCCCTTCAGGCAGCCGTCATATGACGTCCTCGGCTTCCAGGCCCTCTAGGGGGAGCACGCACTGTAGGAGCCGCGTCACTTGGGAGCCGATGTGTGTGCCCGGCGGCCGCAATGAAAAATTGAAACCAGCTCTCTTCTTTCTCGTCGTGTTTCCCGTCAGTCTTTTTCTCGTCGTGAAAAACGGTTGTGTGTATGAGGCATAAGAATAGGAGAAAGGTGAAGCCCCCATCAATTTAATCTGCGTGTGTTTAGCCGGTTAGTGGGCATGGAGGAGGAGAAGGAAGGAAGTGGGCTGACCTTTTCCACTTTGTATACGCCCACATGTGTGACTCTATAGTCACATGGGCTGCTCAAATGTCATAGGGAGGAAATGTTCAGCATAGAAATTTACTGAAAACTGAACATGTGCAAAGCTGCCACCAGAGCTGCATAATCCCTATCTGAATTGGGGACATGAAAAGAAGGTGGAATCAGAGAGCAGCAGGATCATTCAGGTTTTTTAAAGAATACAGAAATGAATCTTATGCCGCGTACACACGATCATTTTTCGGCATGAAAAAAAACGAAGTTTTTCGGCATGTAGAAAAAAGTTTTTCCAACTTCATCATTAAAACGACATTGCCCACACACCATCGTTTTAAAAAAATGCTCTAGCAAAGCGTGGTGACGTACAACACGTACGACGGCACTATAAAGGGGAAGTTCTATTCGGATGAGGCCACCCTTGGGGCTGCTTTAGCTGATTCCGTGTTAGTAAAAGACGATTCGCGCTTTTCTGTCTGTTACAGCGTGATGAATGTGCTTACTCCATTATGAACGGTAGTTTTACCATAACGAGCGCTCCCGTATCATAACTTGCTTCTGAGCATGCGCGGGTTTTTAATGTCGTTTTAGCCCACACACGATCATTTTTTACAACCCGAAAAACTACATAGTTTAAAACGTCGTTAAAAAATGCAGCATGTTCTAAAATAAAATTTGTTGTTTTTCAGAACCCGAAAAATGATGTGAAGCCCACACACGATCATTTTAAATGACATTTTTTTAAAACAACCTTTTTTTCATGCCGAAAAATGATCGTGTGTACGTGGCATCACAGTGAGTATGAACAGCATGTAATACGCCATTTATTGATAGTTTTTTTATGAAGTGGGTTTAGCACATTAAAAAACATTCTAAAATGCAGAAATGGGGGCATCATAAAACATTCTTTTTACAACTACAGAATGCTTCAATGCTTATATAAGTATCTTATGCAGTCACTGTGTAAATCTTTTTTCACATTTATGTTCTCAAATGAACAATTTTTATTTCATGCTTTGATGCTTGTTGGAGCTTACAGTTAAACCTTGGTTTGAGAGCATTTTGCAAGACAAGCAAAATGTTTTAATACATTTTGCCTTGATATACAAACAATGTCTTGATAAAAGAGTAGCGTCATGTCACAACTGAGTATAAAAAAGAAGAGAGGATCCTCGAAGTGAAGCAATATGGTTACATTTAATGAAGGTACAACATTTAGCAACTTATTGCTACACTTAGAGGCGCCTCTCTTCTCTTTTATACCCTGTAAAAAAAATGCTTTGATATACAAGAGCTTTGGATTACAAGTATATTTCTGGAACGAATTATGCCCGCAAACCAAAAGGTTTTACTGTATTTGGATATGTGCATTTTTATGTACACAGAAGTGCATTTTTATGTGTAGTTGTATGTTTTGCATGTGTTACAGCAGTAGTAAATCCAGAACGCCATAATCATTTTAAACACACATACATACTGCAAATATCATTATAGCACAAAACGATATATTATTGCGCCATGTGAGTGTCCTTACTTTTGTTGCAGGTAATATTTGACGGCTGAAGCCAGCGATATCTTTGGAGAAATGTTCGCATACACACTATGCTTTTGCCAAGCCTTGTTCTGGAAATATAGTTGCCATGGTGCTGTATATTAGTCCAACCAATGATACACCATATTTAAATATAATCTCATGATTTTCACAGGGAATATACTACAATGCCATGGAGTAAGGCATACATCACCACGACACCTTGCTCTACACATCAACGGCACAATTAGTGTTCAGTGTCTGCAAACGGAAATATGCATGCGCAAGTGACATAATCGGATGGGCAAGAGGGCAATTTCTACTAAATGGAACCCATTTAAAAGCTTTTGAAGGAACCCATGAGTAAGCTATATAACATTCTTTTTAATGGTGCTGAGATAAACATGAGGGTTTACTACTGCTTTAGCCTAGGTTCACACTGATGCGATGCGGGAACCAGCGCGATTACAACGCTGGTTTCCGCATCGCATCTCTCCGGCAGGCAGTTCACACTGCCTTCTGCGAACCGATGCGCGTGTCAATACATTGTTAATGACACCCCCAGATCGGTTCTCAGATCGTAGTGCAAACTGTGAACTTGCACAGGAATCGGATCGCATGGAGAACACCCATGCGATCCGATTTCAGTGCGGGGGTGAAAAAAAAGTCCCTGCACTTTTTTTCCTGAAAATTTATTGCGAGTTCAGCCATACAACTGTGTGGCTGAACTCACATCTCACAGAGATGGCATGTGATTGGCACCTGCAGAGTGCGATGTCTAAGATTGCGCTAGTGTGAACATGGGCTTAATATACAAGCATTTTGACACACATGCATCAAGACATAAAACCATGCTTTAAAACAAAGAAACTGTGACTAATATTAAATATTTATTGGACCCTGGGCAAATATTTTCTTGGACCCCCTTCCATGTAATTTTGCTCTCCACCTGCTCTGAGACGTACCATATATAGCAGCTAGACTCAAAATCAGTTTACTAAATCAGATCAGACAGTGATTACGATTGGTTGCCAGAGGTTACAGTGTATCATTACCACCCACCACCACCATACCTCCCAACTTTTCAACTTCAGAATGAGGGACAAATGAGCATACCTCCCAACGAAGTTGTTAGGGGGGGGGGGGGGTTCCGTGGATCGGAGTTGTTGAGCGCGGGGGGGGTCAGCGGATCAGAGTTGTTGAGCGGGGGGGTTCCGCGGATCAAAGTTGTTGAGCGGGGGGGTTTACCAATCGTGGGAACGCGGGATTTACCGCGAATCGCGGGACCACGGGATTTACCGCTAATCACGGTAATCGTGGGGGTGGGGGTGCCGTGGAATCGCGGGACCGCAAAATTTACCGTGAATCGCGGGACAGTCCCACGTAATCCGGGACGGTTGGGAGGTATGCTAGAGGTTAGAGCATACTTTATGGCTCACTAGAGATTTACTAGAGATTACAGCACATGCCTTCTGTTTTTTAATTGGTTGCTAGAGATTACTGTACATCAATACTGCTCACTGATTGGTTGCTAGAGGTTACTGGACATCCTTACCACTCACTAATTGGTTGCTAGAGGTTACTGCACATTATTACTGCTCACTGATTGGTTGCTAGAGGTTGCTGAATATCCTTACCGTTCAATGATTAATGTTAGTGCACATCATTACTGCTCATTGGTTGGTTGCTAAAGGTTTACAGCACATCATCTCCTCACTGCCTGCACACCATAGACTGGGGTGGTTAGGGAACCCATCAATAGACAGAAAACTTCTACGGATCCTAGGACCTATGTCAATGCTGGGGGAGTTTGGATGTGATCAGTTACAATGCTGGGGTTTGATGGGATCAGTGGCAGTAGTGGGGGGGGGGAAGGGATTAGTTAGAAGGCCGTATACTGTGGCAAATTCTGGATCATGTAGAGCAAAGCTGGAAATCTTTGGCAAGTATATAGTGGGGGATTCTACACTCACCACCAATGTGAGGAGGGATTTGCACTGACCACCATTTAACAATTTTTTTTGCCACCGACCAACAGAAAGAGGGATTTCTACACTGACACCAATGTAATAAGAATATCCCCTAGTGACGAAACGTAGGGAGGCGACGTTCTGACGTCACCGCGCATACTGTTGGAACCCAGAAGATACGGGCGTTCGTTGTTTAAGCTGGCCGGCTTGTTTATTGTTGGATGCCTTGACTAATCGACTGAGATGTGAGTGCATACCCTTTTTTATTCATTAAAATCTCGAAGATTTTACACTAATGTGAGTCCATCTTCCTTTACATATGTTCATCCTGTTTGGCTGAGAGGAGTGACCGACTCTGATGAGGTTGGAGATAGATCTATTGATGGAAACACCTGCTTCAATATATGTTGTATGCATTCTGCACTGGGGACATCTTCACTTGAAACCTTCTGCATGATGGACTTTTTGGCTCTTTTTTAGATTCATCTATCAATATCCATTAAGCACTTTTTAGCATCATTTGTTTTCATTAAGGACATTTTTTGCATTGAAAGTTTATAGAATATATTCAATTCACTGTTCACTATATGGTATCATTCACCGATATACTGTCCATAGACAGTCTGTTATATTATTAGCGCGATCTGCTTCCTGTTTTATACCAATGTAATAAAAGCATTTACACCAACCACCATTTTAAGGGGGAATTTACACTGACAACCATTGTCGATGAGATTTGTACTGACCATCAATGTAAGGTGACACTTCTACACTGACCACCAATGTAAAGGGGGATTTACACTGACCACCAATGTAAGGGCAATTCTGCACTTACCACCAATGTACTGTAAAGGGAAATGTACACTGATCACCAATGTAATGAATAATTTACACTAACCACCAATGTAAGGAGGGATTTACACTAACCACCAATGTAAGGGGGACCTTCTTACTGGCCGCTAGTGTGAATGAATGGAGTGTACACTAAGCCCCAATGTAATGAAAAGATTTACACTGACCACCAATGTAACTGAGACCTGTGTTCACATTTCTCTGTGTCGGAAACGCATGCAAAATTGCTTTCGTGACACCACAGAAACATGCTGCCCTTTAGCAGATAGACAGCAGTGCCATTAATTATTAATTACACCCTCATGCATCTGCTGAGATGTGCGTATTCACATGCACAAAGATTCAGGGTGCTGTGGCACCATGTTATTTTGAAGAAGGATTCCACCTCCACCTTTGCAGAACAGGCTGATGTTAGGCTTTATGACCACAGTTGTAGGCAGAACTTTGAAGTAGGGTTGCCACAATACCCATGCCGATACCGAGCATTTGCCCAAGTACTTGTACTCAGGCAAATGCTCCGATGCTTGATCCGATACCTGGACAGTCAGGGGTGATTGGTGGGGGACCCGATCAGACCACCCATTGTTCTCTATGGATGTAAGCAGACATGATTTCATTTACACCTGCTTGCATCAGATGCCAGTACACGTAATTAAAGCACCGCATTGCAGTGCAGAATGTAAGTCCAGCTATACCCAATAAGTACAGAAATCCCCCGGAGTGTATCGTTCAGTACTCCAAGTGCAATCCCATCACTTACTGGCCTCACTCCATCAGGATGGCCATCTGCTTGTGTGGAAGGTACTGCCTTTGTTACTCATCTATTTTTTTTTTACAGCCTCCGATTGTGATATTTGCTGAGCACCATTGGGGGAAAACAGACCAGGAGGAGATAAGAGGAGGATCAAAACCTCTCCAAAAAGGCCAAGCGCTTTAGACCTATTAATCATAGGACAATATAGGAAGTGAGTACCCAATGGTGATGGCTACACATGGTGTGAAGATCACTTAAAGTGGTTGTGAAGGCAGAAGATTATTTCTCTTAATGCATTCTAACACTTACCTGAGCCCCAGCCCCATCTCGATCCAGCGATGTTGCACAAGAAACTTGGCTGTCTGAGACTCTTCCTTCCATTGGCTGAAAAAGCAGTGGTGCCATTGGCTTCCACTGCTGTCAATAAAAGTCAGTAAGCCAATGAGGAGAGAGAGGGGGCAGGGCCGGGCTGTGGTTTCATGTCTGAATGGACACACAGGGCTGCAGTTTGGCTCCGGTGCCCCCATAGCAAGCTGCTTGCTGTGGGGGCACTCAACAGGAGGGAGGGGCCAGGAGCGCTAAAGAGGGACCCAGGAAGAGGAGGATCTGGGCTGCTCTGTGAAAAACCACTGCACAGAGCAGGCAAGTATAACAGTTTTGTTATTTTTGAACAAATAAAATTGAGACTTTAGTATCACTTTAAAGAGTTTGTAAACTCTGAAAAAAATAAATAAATAAGAAACCCTGTAAGACAAAAGCATAATGAGCTAGTATGCATCGCATACTAGCACATTATGAAATACTTACCTTAGAACGGAGCTGTTCCAGTGGTGCCCGCACACCGCTGAGATGGCTGTCATTTTCCCCAGAGTTTCTTCTTGATTTGCGGGCTCTGGCACTGTGATTGGCTGGAGCCACGATAATGTCACTCCCGCGCATGTGCGCAGGAGCCACGTTCATGGCACGGGACTCAGAAGGAACGGCACCCGTGGCGTTCCTTCAGAGCGCATGCGCCAGTGATATCACTGGCTGCATGTAATGTAAATATCTCTTAAACTGTACACGTTTAGGAGATATTTTCACTACCCATAGGTAAGCCTTATTATAGGCATACCTATAGGTAAATGTCAGCAGAGTTTACTTCTTCTTTAAGAATAAGTACGTTTTAGTAGATTGTAGTCGTTGATGGAATAGCACACACATGAGGACTTCTGTTAATTCCAACTTTTTGTCTTTTGACATTTTTTTATTGTTTGCTTCTTTCTTTATTCTTGGATTATTGACTTTGTCTTCCTGGAATGTTGATTTTGTTATACACCCGATAGATTTATAAATTCACATATATATAAATATAAATATATATATATATATATATATATATATATATATATATATATATATATATATATATATATATTGTCTGCATACATACTGTATATATGTGTGGCGCTGGATCACTTTTATTAAGATGCCTTCTATTACCTTTAGTAGCCTTAGCTATTATTTTTGATAGATTACTACAGGTTAGTTGATCTTTGTACATTATCTTTATTGTAATCATTTTTAATACCCTTATAAAATGCCATAAAACATATTTTCCCACAGCAACCAATATGATTTTATCCTTTTTTTTTGCTAGTTAGCACCAGACAGGCTGCCTTAGCCTTTTTTTCATGGCATACCTTGCTATTTTTTCTTATCAGCTCAGCACCGTCACTAGCAGGTTTGCTGTGAGGAGGAGGAAGAAGAGGAACAAAGAAGGAGAAAAAAACTCAGAAAAGTAATAACAGATATTATTATAGGCTACTACACCTATGGTATATTATATCAGACTTTGAGAAGTATCTCATAAAGTTTATGTTACCCCAAAAATGAAGATGCAACATGTGTATATACATATACACTATAGTTATTAGAAAATCTTGTTTTTATTCATACTAAAAAAAAAAAAATAGTGTTCCTGACAGTTCTTCTGGACTTCTATTTTAAACTTGTTATGACAAGCACAGAAGCAGTTCTATTCTGCCGTGGTCAGTTTGCATCCCTAAAACGCATTGCATGCATGTATCTCCCATGATTAGTTGTGTAGCCACGCCCCCTACCAACGCGTTTTAAAAAAGGGGGCTGCCTTCTTTACACATATTCAGTGGGGAAAGTACCATCAGCATCCCTCCTTTACATATAAGGATAAAAGACATCAAAGGGGTTGTAAAGGAAAACATTGTCTTTCCCTAAATAGCTTCCTTTACCTTAGTGCAGTCCTCCTTCACTTACCTCATCGTTTGATTTTGCTTTTAAATGTCCTTATTTCTTCTGAGAAACCCTCACTTCCTTTTCTTCTGTCTGTAACTCACCACCGTAATGCAAGGCTTTCTCCCTGGTGTGGAGAAAGCCTCTTGAGGGGGGAGGGGGCAAGCAGGTAAGTCAGGACACTCTCTATTTTGCAGATAGAGAAAGGAGCTGTGTGTTAGTGGGCATCCTGACACTCCTGCTCGCCCCGTCCCCCCTCAAGAGGCTTTCTCCACACCAGGAAAACAGCCTTGCATTACTGTGTGGAGTTACAGACAGAAGAACAGGAAGTGAGGATTTCTCAGAAGAAATAAGGACATTTAAAAAGCAAAATCGAAGGATGAGGTAAGTAAAGGAGGACTGCACTAAGGTAAAGGAAGCTATTTAGGGAAAACACATTTTTCCTTTACAACTTTAAGTGCTAATACTAGCAACACTTTCTACCAGCGATTACATGATTAAAATGACCTATCGTCTTGAAAGTATAATATATTGGTTCTCCCCTCCCCCCCTTCCACGCTTGGACTAGCCCAGGCATCACTAAATGGCGGCCCGCGGTCCGTGTCCGGCCCGAGCTGCTGCTCTTTCCGGACCGCGGCGATCGCGCCATTTAGCTGCCGCTTTTGTCCCCAGCCTTCTCCGCTTTTGTTAGCAGAGAAGAGGAGCAGACGGCGGGAGGCGGGACAATCCCGGACCGTGGGCGGGACCAGAGAGGTAGCTGCCTGTCATGTTAGATGGAGGTGATTGGTTGCTAGGAGGCGGTCCTAGCAGCCAATCACCAGTTCGCCGGGAAGTCAACCCGACAGCTCCCGCGCCTTCAGTCCATGACTGTCCCGCCTCCCACCCTCCGCTCTGTGAAAGGTAGGAGTGGAGAGGGAAGGGAGGAAAATGTATGAAAATGTTAAGGATGGGGAGCGGGGCAGTGCTGTGTGTGTGGAGGGGGGGTCATGTAAAGGGGGCAGTACTGTGTGGGGGGGTATGTGATGGGGGCAGTACTGTGTGGGGGGGTATGTGATGGGGGCAGTACTGTGTGTGGGGGGGATATGTGATGGGGCAATACTGTGTGGGGGGATATGTGATGGGGCAATACTGTATGGGGGGGATCTGTGATGGGGTAATACTGTGTGGGGGGATCTGTGATGGGGGTCATGTAAAGGGGCAATACTGTGGGGGGGGGATATGTGATGGGGTAATGTAAAGGGGGTAATACTGTGTGGGGGATATGTGATGGGGCAATACTGTGTGGGGGATATGTGATGGGGCAATACTGTGTGGGGGGATATGTGATGGGGCAATACTGTGTGGGGGGATATGTGATGGGGTAATACTGTGTGGGGGGGATATGTGATGGGGTAATACTGTGTGGGGGGATATGTGATGGGGTAATACTGTGTGGGGGGGATATGTGATGGGGTAATACTGTGTGGGGGGGATATGTGATGGGGTAATACTGTGTGGGGGGATATGTGATGGGGTAATACTGTGTGGGGGGATATGTGATGGGGTAATACTATGTGGGGGGATATGTGATGGGGTAATACTGTGTGGGGGGATATGTGATGGGGTAATACTGTGTGGGGGGGATATGTGATGGGGCAATACTGTGTGGGGTGATATGTGAAGGGGGACAGGGCTGTGGTGGGGAAGATGTGAAGGGAACATGCAGCTGCGCACAAAATGAGGTGCTGCACAGAAAACGTGAATGCACTAAAATGCAAAGTGCAATTTTCTGCACATGGAAATTGCATGGTACAAACGCATCATGCAGTTTCCATGTGGCTGCCTTTTTAAAAAGATGCCAGGACCTTTTCCCAGCAGAAACACAGGCGCAGCAGCCCATTCAAACGAATGGTGTGTCGTGCCTGCACCCCTGGGCTGCGATGTAAAGTATCGGGGTAATCGCACAAAACTGCGATGCGGACCTCGGCTGGAAGAAAATTTTACTAATCGGACCTCCATGAATTTTAATTCAATACCCCTGGACTAGCCCATTGTAAATCACTTAATAATTGACTTCAATTAGGGAAAATGTATTTTTCCACTAAGCAAACTTTATATTCCCATTGGAATTGTGTGTTTGCATTGGCTTATTCAGCACGTCCGGACGAGTACAGTGTTTATGTTTTGTTATTTGTGTGTCCTGTTTGTCAATTACCTATGGCAATTCACTTTTTTGCTCGATGCCATTCTTTTGTTTTTTATTACTGCACTTTTTCTAAATAATAAAATTTTCGATGTATATTTAACTTTGATTTAGGAATAAATTCATTGCATTTCGAATAATTCCTGCTTGATTGTTATCTTTTTTGCCAATAGTGACCCTTTTTTTGCCTTTCTCTCAAAAGGCAACCCCCCTTCCCACCCTCCCTTTTTTCTGTCCACCATCCACTAAGCATGTGTATTGTAAGCCATAGATTCTGAACTTCCCTACTGTTTATATATAAGGCCCCCTCCTTACTAAATAACCCCCCCCCCATCCACTGGAATGATCATGTGACATATAAGGGGTTAAAAAAAGTGAAAAAATATTTATTTCGGAAACAAAATGTGTTTTGACCAATGTAATTATATTTGTTGTATTTCAGTGTCTTCTAATGCATCGCGTTCATGTAGACGGGCAATTTTGTCAAACTTTTTTTTGCTATTCAAATGCAAACACACACATTCGAAAAGGCAAAGTCAACATTTGACAAGGAAGGCCTGCGTTTGCTTGCTTTTCTTACAATTTAAGCTCACCTTAGTAGAACCTGTAGCATACATGTAAAAAAATAAAAAAAAAGGAAGCACAGCGCAAAGCTGGTCAAATGCAGCCTCTGGACTGCCATGTTTACTACAGGCATACCCCACTTTTAGGTACACAATGGGGTTTATTTACTAATGCTGGTAAGTGCAAAATCAGGCTCACTTCTGCATAGAAACCAATGAGCTTCTAACTCGAGCTTGTTCAATTAAGCCTGGTAATAAAACCTGGAAGCTCATTGGTTTCTGTGCAGAAGTGAGCCTGATTTTGCGCTTTCCAGCTTTAGTAAATAAACCCCATTGGGTACTTAAAAGTGGGTTATGCCTGTACTTAACTAAAGACAATGGGGCAGATCCACATACATTTGCGTGGGCGCAGCGTATGTGAGATACGCTACACCGCTGTAACTTACTTTGCAAATCTTTGAATCCTGAAAGAATTTGCGCCGTAAGTTACGGCGGCGTAGTGCATCTCTCGCGGCGTAAGGGCGCGGAATTCAAATGCAGCGAGTAGGGGGCGTGTTTTTATTTAAATGAAGCGCGTCCCAACGCCGAACGAACTGCGCATGCCCCGTCCGTCAAAACTCCCAGGGTGCATCGCTCCAAATGACGTCGCAAGGACGTCATTGTTTTCGTCGTGAACGTATATGGCGTCCAGCCCCATTCACGGACGACTTACGCAAACGACGTAAAATTTTCAAAATTATACGCGGGAACGACGGCCATACTTAACATTGAGTACGCCACCAGATAGCAGCTTTAACTATACGCCAGAAAAAGCCGAACGGAAACGACGTAAAAGAATGCGACGGCCGCTCGTACGTTCGTGGATCGTCGGAAAAAGCTAATTTGCATACTCAACGCGGATTACGACGTGAACGCCACCCAGCGGCCGCCGGAAAATTGCATCTTAGATCCGACGGCGTACTAAGGCGTACGCCTGTCGGATCTAACACAGATGCCGTCATATCTTGTTTGGTGGATACCAAAACAAAGATACGACACGCAAAATTTGAAATTACGCGGCGTATCAACAGATACGCCGGCGTAATTTCTTTGAGGATCTGCCCCAATATGATTTTGCTAACCTGGATTTGAAGTGTCAAACAAAGGAAAACAACACCCATCAACACAAACCCTAAACGAGTTGGTTGAAGCAATGTATTGGCCACCAGATGTCGCTACTGCCCTAAATTTAATAAATGTAACTAAAAGTAGGTTCTTTTTTGGTTATCTGGATTTCAAGATTCTGAAGACTCAAACTTAATGAAGGGAAATATGTAAAGCTGAGCATAAGACAGCATTATTACATTGTTATGTAAAGTTATATGTATCAATGCTGCCATGCTACCAAAAGAACTTTAAAATAGTCAGCAACAGAGACTGGAGATACAACAATGAATAGCAACAAAAAAGGTACGTGTAAGTATGTTTATATGAAGAATCAAGTAGTGGAATATAAAGCAGACCAAGGGACAAGGAACAGCAGGGTGTTTTAGGGACAGTGGGGAGGTACTGTATAATCAGCAGACTAGGCTGTAGTTGTATGAAGTCAAACAGTAGGGGGCATACATGATTATAGGTAAAGGATTTACAGCTTCAATATGTTTTTCCTCTCTATATGTGGATATACTGTATCTATCAAATTGCTTTAAAGAACTCCTGTCTAAATACGAGGAATAATGTTCTGAAATAAAAATCACTCAATGTAACCAACTCTCGTTTTATTAAAGAGGAACTTCACGCTCTGAATCAACTTTTTAATCCTTATGCTGCTAGCATTAGTAAATAGATAGAAAAGTATATATCATAGTTTGTTGTTTTAAACCTTACATTTCTTCAGTTACTTCCAGGTTTCCAGGCTAGGCAAATGATGTCATACATCCCAGGAGTCTTCAGGAGGAGAGTAGAGGTTTGCTCAGCTAAGCACACCCTCCTGCCTGCAAGCCTGAGCTAAAAGCCGATGGATTACAGGAAGTAAATGCTACATGAATCATCTGCCCTTACTCAAAATGGTCATGGCAAGAATTGTTACCCATGTTAAATGTTAAAATCAGCATTTTTTTTGTTAACACATACTCCCAAAATTGCTTGGGTTCTAAAAAGCAGAGGCCCTGGAGAATAAAATGCTGGCTGTTGCAATTTTTTTAATATTTGCCCAGCCACTTATCAAATGCAAATTTTCAGGAAAAAATAAACTTAAAGGGTAACTCCACTTTCACGGGGAAAAAATTGCAAAAATAAATAATATAGTGTATACAATTGAAATACAAGTCATATTGTATTTGAATGTTGTTAAAAATTACCTTTCCTTTTCTTGTTAAAAAAATAAAAATACCTTTCCTTTTCAATCTGCAGCCTGTAATCTGCAATTTTCTGAAAAATGCAATGCAATATGACTACCAGGAGTTGTTATGTACACAGACCACTCCCCAGAAACATAATTTCCTGCTTGGGTGATTGGCTCACCAATTTTCCCAGAAGTCTACACTAAGATACAAGTCAGATTTCAGGCATCCCCTGCAACAAAAATTAAATTTTTGGTGCGATAATCCCAATAGGAACACGTCTAAAGGGATGCAGGCTCAGCAGATTTCCTCATTAGTGCTCTGCAGCTGCCACAGCTGACTGATAATTATGAAACCACTCCCATTACACCCACTCGGCACAGAGGCACAGACAGTGATTTCTTCGGAATAACAAAAGGTAGGAATTTGCAACAAAGGTTTTTATAATCCTTGCAATGTATATAGATCACCCAGAGGGAAATGTTTTTTAAATGACGCTTTAAATGAATTTTAGTGCACACAAGCACAATATACTACTAACATTTGGAAGAATATTAAAATATAAGAATATATAATATGATAATGCGTTAAAGTGATTCTAAATTCTTGCTTTTTTTCTTGCTTTTTTTCCTATAAATATAACAAAAATGTTATACTTACCTGCTCTGTGAATTGGATTTGCACAGAGCAGCCCAGATCCTCCTCTTCTCGGGTCCCTCTTCTGTGATCCCCAGTCGAAGTCTTTGTAGACGAAAAACATGTTAGCTCAAGCTGCTCCACACTGCGCTTTTTTTACTATATTGATTGCAAATCTTTCTCTTTTAAATTATATTCAGTTGTTTGAATATTTTTTCAATAAATACCCATATCACCATTGGGATTTACACTATGTGGAGGCTCTCTCTCCTTTTTTCTCTTTTTACAGTTTAATCTGTGGTGAAGTCACAGTCTAGTCATTGGGGCGTTCGACGACCAGATTCCCCTTGTTTCTTGGAGTTACTGTTCCCTTTGGAGGCACTGGTACAGTACCAGTGCCCACCTGTGCCACCTATGCAGGTTTAGGAGATATCCAGGGTAGCTGTACCTGTAGCATAAAGTTGTTAAAATGGGTTTACAACCACGTTAAGTGCCCAGTGGTTAAAGGGACATGGTCAAATAAAACAGAAGCCTTCTTGTACCCATAAAATATGCCTTTGGTCTTCCCTTGCCCCAGCAGGGCACTTTCTCACTGATGCAGTGCAATTTTTCCACACCATGGGTGCAGTGTAGTCTACCCTTGGTTTACATGTGGGGTAACTGCACTTTGCCATAGACTTCTATCATGTCCCGCATTTTTTGTTCGCTTTCTGAAACCAAAAACTGAAAGTGTGGTTTTGCTGCGCTTTCAGAAAGCGCATCAAAGCCGTGGGACATAATAGAAGTCTATGACAAAGTGCAGCTAACCCACACAAAACCGCGGGTACACTGCGCAGCACCCATAATAAACCACGGAAACCACACTACATTTGTCTGAAAGCCAAGTTGACCATTTATTGCTTCTGACCTCTGAACTCTCTGTTACCTACTACTGACCCTGGAACTCTGCCTCACTTCTTATTGACCTCTAAACTCTGCCTTACTTATTACTGACCCCTGAATTCTGCCTCAGTGAGGCAGAGTTCAGGCAGAGGCAGAGTTCAGGGGTCAGTACTAAGTGAGGTGGAGTTCAAGGGTCAGTGGTAAGTGAGGCAGAGTTTAGGGGTCATTAGTAAGCGAGGCAGAGGTCAGAGGTCAGTTCTATGTAAGGCAGAGTTCTGTGTCAGTTCTTACTGAGGCAGTGTTCAGGAACGAGTACTAAGTGAGGCAGAGTTAAGGGGTCAGTACTAAGTGAAAAAAAGTTCAGGGGTCAGTTCTAAGTGAGGCGGAGTTTCGAGGTCAATACTAAGTAAGGCAGAGTTTGGGGTCAGTACTAAGTAAGGCAGAGTTCAGGGGTCACTACTAAGTGAGGCAGAGGTCAGGGTACAGCAGTGAGTACAGAGTGCAGTAGTAAGTGACTGTCTCTCCCACCTCTGTACTGCTTACCTCAGTTCTCCTCTCTGGACTCTTCACAGTACTCCAGGTATTGCATTTCCAGGTCTCCACTCCCTTCTACTGTTCCCTGTTTTAGTAGGTGGGACCAAATTACAGCAACTTATAGTCCTGCCTACTGGACCATAGAATGGGAGAAGGGGGAGAAAAGCCATAGCTGCAGTATCCTGAGTACGCTAAAGAGTCCCAGGAAGAAAAAAAGTATTAAGCCAAGCTTATTTCTGTGTCTCCTCTGCAGCTGCACTTGTCTTAGGCATCTACAGAGGAGGCATTGTTTGTTTATGCCGGGGAGGGGAGGGGATGGGTACTAAAGAACGGAATGAGGAGTAGCTGGAGAGGCTATGATTGACTCTGATTGGCTTATAGTCCCACCCCCACTGCCATGCCGCTCTTTAGCACTCACCCCCTCAATCAAGCCAATTGCAGTCCCTACTCTGTGTGCCAGCCTTTACTAACCACCCATTCCTGTAAAAACAAACATTGTTTCTTCTGTAGCTGCCTGTGACAAGTGCAGCTGCAAGAGAGACACAGAGTGACAGAGCTAGTGGAGCCAGCTCAAGGATTCCGCTTGGTTTAGCAGGACACCAGGACTTAATTTAAATCTTTGGACAGTCCCACTGAATCCAGGGCAGTTGGGAGGTATGCGCACAAGGTGATTGAGGTGTGCCCAGGCACATCCAGCAACCCCTTTCCACATGACTATGTGCAAAGGCACAAAGTGGCATGAGTGGATCATAATTCTTGCCAGAACCTGGTACAGGTAGACAGGGTTATCTCAACTGATCTGTGCTAAGTAGCTTTCCCTCAGGATATGATGGACAGGAGACTAGACACAGGGATATGTCAGGAACTTTGCAACAGTGGGTGCCAACCACAGGAACTTCAGACAGGTGGTAGAGAAACTGCAGGTTAGTGATTACCGTGACACAGAAACTCAGGTTTGTTGTGAGGTCACGCAAGCCAGATCAGCAACTGGCGACCAGATCAAGTCTATTGTACAGTAATATAAGAAGCATAGTCAGGGTTCAGGCTGGAGTCAGTAACAGACAAGCAGGTCAACAAGCTACCTGGTATAAAGAAAACATGGGAACCTCTATTATAATGAATGTTGCATCTGTCTGCTGTATGCAGGGGAAGTCAGAGCTCCATGCAGGGATTGTCAGCTTGAGAAGCTGCTGTTGGGTATTTAACCCCTCCCTACCACTTTGTGTTTGAAAAAAAACATTGAAAATACATTCAAGGACTTGGCTGCCATTACTGCAAGGGATACAGCAATTTTAAAACCCCAAACTATCAGTTGGGGTTTACAATTGCACTACACAAAGGTCAATTGGGTACCAGCACTGCCAGAGAAAATGTTCCCTTCTTGCAGAGGCTCACCGCATGGATGGATTTTAGCAGCCTGAGAGACAATATTTTTCTTGTCAAGCCTGTGGTGCAGTTAGTAAAAACAAAACATCAAAGTGAATAAAAAAAAACACACACCAAAAAGTGCACTTGGAGGTGTCATGGTCTTCTCCCAAAGAGGAAGAACCCTTCTCTGGCCCACCAAGGAGCAAGTCTCTTGACTGGGGCAGAGCACATTCAGGTCCACCTATGCAAAAAAACAGGCAGACCCCACTCTTTATGATCAACGAGTATTGGATGAAAGGCTTCCCCAAAGAAAGACCCCCAAGGCAGAAGAGGAAGGAACATAAGAGCCACACATCCTCCCCCTTGACTTCAGAGATCCATACCCTTCATCTATAAGTGAAAGGTAAACACACACATAAAGTTGCTTTGACAAACAAATGAAAAGTGAATAATAAAAATAAACAGGATGCCAATGTGAATTCAATGGCCAAGGCTTGTGGCCCGGTGACATAAATTGCCAAAAGGCCTAGCCTATGAGGCAAGGTTCAGAAAAAAGCAAGAGTTGTCCTGGCCTAGTGCTGTTTCACACAGTGGGATCTCAGATCCTAGTGTTACTTCAGGACCCCTGGTTCACCATTCTTAGGGGCTCTTGGCACTACAGGCTCACTGCCTTCCTATCCCTCAGCTGGATAAGGTAGCACAGTTTGAATCAGGAGGCACTAGGCCCCTCAGTCCCTCCACTCCAGGGACCTCGGCCTTGGCCATACCCAGTGGACGCTTTCGGGTTTTTTCCATGGGGAGGATCTCTCAGGCCGCGTACACTCGGTCGAACATGTCCACTGAAACTGGTCCGCGGACCAGTTTCCACGGACATGTCCGACCGTGTGTACGGCCTAGCGGACAGGTTACCAGCGGACAAAAGTTTATTAGCAAGCTAAGAAACTTGTTCGCTGGAAACATGTCCGATGGTTAGTACACCTAATCGGACATGTCCGCTGGTTATGACGTGTAACCAGCGTCCCGAAATCCCGCGCATGCGTCAAATTGATTCGACGCATGCGTGGAAGCACGTCGGTGTCTTCTACGTCACCGCGTTCTCTGTCCATGGGGATTTTGGTCTGATGGTGTGTACACACATCAGACCAAAAGCTCCCAGGAGATATGTCCGATGAAAACGGTCCGCGGACCGTTTTCATCGGACATGTCTCCTCGTGTGTACGGGGCCTCAGGACCCACATCATACCAGCAGGGATACTATACAGCCAGCCCAGCCAAAAATCTAGAATGAAGGCAGAGCACCCCTACTGGACACTGATAAGAACATATACTACATTTGATCTTAGACAAAAGTCCAAAGAAGCAATGAAGAGATAAACATTCAAGAGGGTTACAAGCATTTTATTGACACAGTATATCATGTGCCTATACCTAGTATAGCTAGCCATATGCACCCTTTTATGGCCACCCATTTACCTTAGGGTACCCGTTTTCCTATGACAACATCATGCAGAATAATGGGCCATGTCCCAAAGTACAGACCCTAACAAGATGCTTCTGACAGTGAATTTTATGCACTCTAGTTACTTACACAGTCCCCTTATCTCAATCTAATAGAATAGCTGGTGTGTTGCAGAAAAGAGATTCTAAACATGTGTGACCAACAAATATAAATGAACTGTGTGATGCTATCAAATAAATATGGGCCAAAATCCTTAAGGAATATAGCCTGCACCTTGGTGAATTTCCTTTTAATGAAAGAGGATATAACAATAATGAAAATTAAATTTCAAATTGCATTAAAATTCGAATGAGATTTTGGTAACTGGGTTTACATATACGTTAATCAGTATTGGCCAAGTCCCTTACACCATTTGCTGAATTGACCCCTTTTAGTTAGTTTCAGCTCACTTGATTCATACACCTAGAACCAAACTGCGTTCATCGTAGTTTGACAGTTTGCCAGGCTCATCTAGTTATCAGTTCTGACTCTTCTAGTGTTCAGTTCTAGGAGAACTAATGCAGATTGGACAGACTTTTTTAAGCCTTTCTGCATTTAGCCTCAGCATGCCTTGAGAGGGGGTACCATACAGGACAGTTAGTATAGGGCAGAAAGAAGTATGAGGGCCTGTGTTGACTTGTGTTGACTGGCTTTGGATTTGTGTTGATGGCACTAATTTGCAAACAGTTTGAGATGCTTGCGAGATCATTCAGAATTTATTGACATGTGCATTTGACCTGTGGTTGAGGTCCTTCTTGTCTGCTTTTCTCCTTCTTCAAGCGGATTATGCATTCCTATGAATTGTATCTACAGGTGATACTCGAAAAATGTGAAAATCGTGCAGAAGTTCATTTATTTCACTAATGCAACTTAAAAGGTAAAACTTTATGAGATAGACTCATTACATGCAAAGCAACATAGTTCAAGCCGTGATTTGTCATAATTGTGATAATTATGGTTTACAGCTCATGAAAACCCCAAATCCACACCTGTACAAGCAAAACAAAAGTCCTAAATCTGGTCCTAGTTTAACCCCCTTGGCGTATTCCCGAGTCTGACTCGGGGTTACATTTTTCTGCTGCGATCAGTAACCCTGAGTCAGACTCAGGCTCGCCTCGCAGAATCCACAGGCTTGGTTTACATACCTTGTCCCTGGATCCAGCGATGCCACCGCGCTGTGTGAGCGAGCGGGACCTCGCTCGATTCACACAGTGCCTCTGTGTGCCGCCGATCTCCGTTCCCTGCGACGTTACGACGCACGGGAGCGGAGAATGGCGCCAAATTCAAAAAGGTAAACAAACACCTTACATACAGTATACTGTAATCTTATAGATTACAGTACTGTATATAAAAAATACACACCCCCTTGTCTCTAGTGGTCTGCCCAGTGCCCTACATGTACTTTTATATAATAAAAATGGTTCTTTCTGCCTGCAAACTGTAGATTGTCCATAGCAACCAAAAGTGTCCCTTTATGTCAAAAATGGTTTTAGAGCAGCTAGAAAACAGCGCTAATAAATTATAATCACTTGCAGAATTGTGCGATAGCGATTTGTGGGGAAATTCGTCATAAAAAAATAAAAGTAATGACAGCGACAATTCTGCAACTGAGCAAATTTCAGTGATTTTAAGTTGATTACATTATTGAATCATTTTTATTATAACTATATTATTATTTGTTATAATTATTTATAATTATTTATTATATTATAATTTATAATTTTGTTTTTAAAAAAATGTCATACCCGGGATGCCTACTAGACTCTTGTTTGGTCAGATTTAAGTGAGTTATTCCTAAAAATTACAGGCCTACAGTATAAAACGCTAAATTTCCTTGCAAATAATGGTATCGATTTCAGCACCTTTTTTTTAAAATAATCATACCGCCAGGGAGGTTAAGAAGACTTTCTAATATTTCCTCTCACAGAGGCTTTTGTTACCATAAAAATATAACATTTTGACTCATTACTTAAATGTTCCCTTATGTTGATTACTGCAATATTCTATGCTTGGTAACTTACTGCAAAAATTGTTTCTTTGCAATGAAAAAACCCAGAATACAAATGTTAGAAGACTTCTTTCCATGGCTGAAACCTGGACTTTGGGGCCAAATGATTTGGCCAGATGCTGCAAAAGAACATCAATGAATTTCCTTTTGTGTTTAAAAAAGTAATCTTCGAGTAATGATCATGAGATACAGACATATTTTTAGGTCTTTCATAGCAGCTTGCCCAGTTTCTTCAAATTTCTTTATGACAGACTGAACAACACATCTTGAAATTCCAGTTTGGCAGGCTAATGCTTGCTGGCTTTAGTCTTGTTGGTGTAAAACGATTTTACAGCTGTGTACCTCTAGCCATCCAACAAGATATCAGTGACATTATGGAAAACAGAGGATTTTATTTTACTTTATATTATATTCTTATTTTATTTTATTACAATTTTATCATAATTAGTGAAGAGTAAACATGGAAGGTTATGTTTGCTGGACCTTCGACAAACACTGTGTAAGGTTCTCAATAACTGAACATAGCACTGATTCCAACTGAAATTTATAGGAGCCAAATCTTTTAGTTTTTCTTCTGGACATTTTTAGGGCTTCAGCTAAAAAAGGGTATGGAAAAGCTGGGCACTGCCATAGGAGACATTTACCGAAGAATGAAAAAAAAAAATGCTGTTTCGAGGGGAGAGGGTCTTAAAATGTGGCTTAAAGGGCAGCACCAAAAATAAACAAATTATTTTTAATAACAAGCATTGGGGAATCCTTAAGCCTGCATGTGAATCTGAAAAGCAATGCACTGTGCCACTTAAACCACTTCATTACTGGGCACTTAAACCCCCTTCCTGCCCAGACCAATTTTGACGCATTTTGAATGACAATTGCGCGGTCATACAATGCTGTACCCAAATTATATTTTTATAATTTTTTTCCCACAAATAGAGCTTTATTTTAGTTGTATTTTATCACCTCTGCGGTTTTTATTTTTTGCGCTATATACAAAAAAAGACAGAGGGGCAGATCCACAAAGATCTGCCCCGGCGCAGCGTATCTGAGATACGCTACACCGCCGTAACTTACTTTTGTTGGTTTGAATCCTGAAAGAATTTGCGGCGTAAGTTACGGCGGCGTAGTGTATCTCTTGCGGCGTAACGGCGCCTAATTCAAATCGGCGAGTAGGGGGGCGTGTTTCATTTAAATGAAGCGCGTCCCCACGCCGAACGGACTGCGCATGTGCCGTCTCTAAATTTCCTGCCGTGCATTGCGCTAAATGACGTCGCAAGGACGTCATTGTTTTGACGTGGACGTAAATTACGTCCAGCCCAATTCACGGACGACTTGTGCAAACTAAAAATTTTTTTTAATTATACGTGGGAACGACGGCCATACTTGAGTACGCCACCAAACAGCAGCTTTAAATATACGCCAAAAAAAGCCGACTAGAGACGACGTAAAAGAATGCGACGTCCGCTCGTACGTTCGTGGATCGTCAGAAATAGCTAATTTGCATACTCGACGCGGAAAACGACGGGAATGCCACCCAGCGGACGTCCAAGAATTGCATCTTAGATCCGAAGGCTTACGAAGACGTACGCCTGTCGGATCTAACCCAGATGCAGTTGTATCTTGTTTTGAGGATTCAAAACAAAGATACAACGTGGGAAATTTGAAAGTACGCCGGCGTATCAGTAGATACGCCGGCGTACTCTCTTTGTGGATCTGCCCCAGAAAATTTTGAAAAAAAACCCAAAATGTTTTACTTTTTGTTCTAATAATATCCCAATTTAAAAAAAAAAAACTATTTTTTTCCTCAGTTTAGGCCGATACGTATTCTTCAACATATTCATTGTAAAAGAAAAATCGCAATAAGCGTATATTGATTGGTTTGCGCAAAAGTTATAGCGCCTACAAAATAGGGGATAGATTTATGGATTTTTTTGATTTTTTATTTTTTAGTAGTAATGGCGGCGATCTGCGTTTTTTTTTGTCAGGCCTGAGATATTGCGGCGAACATATCGGACACCTTTGACACTATTTTGGGACCATTCACTTTTACACAGCGAACAGTGCTTTAAAAATGCATTGATTACTGTATAAATGTGACTGGCAGTGAAGGGGTTAACTCTAGGGGGCGAGGAAGGGGTTAAATGTGTAAACTGGTGTGTGGAGGGGGACTGACTGGGGGAGGTGACCGATGCTGTGTCCCTATGTACAAGAGACACAGCATCTGTCTCCTCTCCCTGACAGGACGTGGAGCTCTGTTTTTACACACAGAGCTCCACGCAGGGATGGACTGGCCATTTGGACTACAGGGAGTTTCCCGGTGGGCCGATGGCTCAGTGGGCCGGCATCAGTGACAGCGGACCGCCCCCCCGCTCCTCTGTCACTCCCTTCCCGCAGCGCTCACCTCCTCTCCCTGCCCACAGCACTCACCTGGGGGGAACAAAGAAGCAGGGGGAGGACCAGAGGAGCATGGGGGAGGGGACAGACAACTGACTCAACAGCTATGGCCTGGGAGTTTCTCACTTCTGCCTAATCTTGTCCCATAAAGGGGGGGCACCAAACTGATTTTTTGCCCCGGGTGAAATAATGTCTAGCCTCCCCACTGGTACTGCCTATAAGAGTACCAGTACCAGCCGTTCTACTCTAATAAAGTAGAACGGCTAGTGGCTAGTGAAGGGGGAGAGGGGGCTTGGGTGGTCGGGGGGGGGGCGGGAGTGTTTCAGCCGCCATGGGTGAGACCTGTCAAAGTGGGCCAGTCTGGATGAAGTCCAGGGCCAAATTTTTGTCCCAGTCCAGCCCTGGCTCCACGTCTCTGCTGTCACCGCCGATCGCGGGTACCAGGCGGACATTGCGGCCGCCAGGCACGCACATTGGCTTCTCAGCGATGCGCCGGGCACAGTTTTTCCCTGCTGCGTGCGCGGGGAATGCAAATAGAAGGACGTCCAGGGACGCCCACCCGGCACTTGAGAGCCACGCTGTGGACGTCTTTCATCTACAGCACGGGTCTCAAGTGGTTAAAAGTTAAATTGTTTGTTTACATGGAATCAGTCTTTTAGCAGAGGTCACAGTGCTGCCACTAAATGACAGATCTCTTTCAGCTTCTGTTTGTAAACACATTAAAATCAATGGGAGCTAAATCTGTCAAACTAATAATGCTCACTTTCTGGGCTAATACGGTGTCAAAGCATGGGGGTGTAAATTGATCTGGGGAATATGTACCTGTGCATACAAAAAAAATGAATTTCATATGGCAGGGAGTAGTGATTTTTAATGCACTGATGTTGCTTTCAATTTTTAATTCCTCACATTTGACATCTCCCTCCTGGTTTCTTTTTAAAAAGAAAAATACATTTCTCACACAGAACCCAAAGGTTCCCCAAAATACATAGCAGACCTCTAAGGCCGCGTACACACCGTCGTTCCAAACCGATGAGAATGGTCCGACAGGCCATTTCCATCGTTTCACCGCTGAAATGGCCTGATGGTCTGATGTGCATACACACCATCGTTCCAAAAATCGATCGGGTCAGAACGCGGTGACGTCAAACACACAACGTGCTGAATAAAACGAAGTTCAATGCTTACAAGCATGCGTCGACTTGATTCTGAGCATGCGCGGGTTTTGAACCCATACATTCTGTACTAACCATCGGTTTGGACTGATCGGGCATTTTTTGGACCGAAGGAAAACAGACCGATGGGCTATACACACGGTCGGTTTGGACCGATGAAACTGAACCTCGGTCCATTCTCATCGGTTTTGTCCGACCGTGTGTACACGGCCTAAGGGTCTGTCATGTATTGTGAGGAACCTTTAGGTCTGTGTGCATTTTCTTTTTTTAAATTGGCAATGAAGTTTAATTTGCTTGCAAGTCCAGCCTAACACTAAAGTCGCTACATCTATAGACAGCCTTGATCTAACGCTAATCTATCTAACCCTGAAAAGAAGACAAACCTTTTCTGTAGCTGTCAGTGGCCACGTCGCTGTGGAGGAGGGTGCAGAGGAGGCAGCCGACAATGGAAGCCCCGTAGCAAGTCTATGGGTGACGTCACTTCCCATTAATTTCACAGCTGTTATCAGTTGTGTCCTCTGCAGAGCTTCCGCCGTGGTAGACCGGACCGGATTGGCTTCCATAAGGTATGCATATCGATTTCTTCTTTACAGGGCTAGATAGGTTAGATATGGCTGTTTGTAGATGTAGCGATTTTAGTGTTAAGCCAGACTTCCACTTAAAAACTGTGTTTTTTTTTTCCTTTGTAAATGCCACTGTTGCTGTAGCACATCCTACAGCAAGAATGAGAAAAATAATCTCTGCCTCTGGTATGGATTTTAAGGGGACTCCATGAAACAAATAAAAAGAAAAAAAGTGTGTCCCCATGACAATTAATCCGAGCAGCAGGAAAAGGGGGACCACAACAGTGGTCAAACATTTGAGAAGACCTTTCTTAAAAAAGTAAATATCCCCCAAAAATGTACACCATAGCCATATTGTGTCAATATCAATGCCCAAATATGATCAATGGCCATATTTGGACACTGGTGTCACTGCCGTCCCTTTGGTTACGTGATTAGGGATTCCCAGTGCTATCACATATAGGTAAAAATACGCTGCTATATATGATTTGAGGCTCCTACCGAACAGGGGGCAAATGGGCAAATGTTCTGGTGTTCGTCTGAACACTTGTATAACCAAAGTTTGGTTTGAACGTGGGCTCAGACTGAACCATCAACTCATCCCTAATGACGATTAATGTGGCTCGACAACATGGATCTACAACCATGGACAACGTATTTGACACTGGATTAACATTTGGGCAATTTTTTTGGGGCAATAATTTTTTTCACAGTGTGGGTGTTTTTATTTACTTAACTTGGGGAAGGATTAACAAGATTACCATGTACCCTGTAGGGGGCATATATCTATGGACCACCATACTTGTTTCCAATAAGTCCCCACCCCTGCAGAACCCTATAAATATTTGGTAAGATAGGATGTGGGGAGGAGGCCCTCGTCCCTTCAACATGCGGACAGGGTACTTTGCAAAGGGAGATGCTTTGCTACCCCTTCTTAAAAGGTACATTCTCAATTTCAAGTTTTCTCAAATGTGACCTGGTACGGTGCAGCATAGGGGGGATGCTTACTTACTTTACTGGCCACCCAACCCAAAAAAAGAAGAAAGGGAAAAAAAATCCTTTCTTTTTTCAGATCAGCATTGGTGGCAGGCATTGTGATTTATGATGGATCTACACCGGGGGGACATTTATTATTATTTTTTAAATAAAGGAATTGTCAAAAACCGTCTATTGTCTTTTTTTGCACTACACATTTTTTAGGTGGTTAATGAGTAAGGGCAGGGCGCTGCCATCAGGAATTATGGGGTCCCTTACACAGCTTCAGGCATGGGCCCTCCTGGAGCAGAGAACCGGGGGGGGAGTTCTGCCGCCTGAAATTGAGAAGCGGGGGGGGGGGCTGCTGCCAATTAAGAAGCGGGGGGGCCCTTTACAAAAAAAAGAAGAAATAAAGAAAAATATAAAAAAAGGAAAAAAGGGGGGTAGCCATCCGGGGGGCCCTTTAATAAAAAAAAAAAAATATATATATATATATATATATATATACACACACACACAAATATTTTTTTTTTATATAAAAATAAGTTACTAAAAAAGGGGGGTTGCCATCCGGGACCTCTGGGCCCTTTAATAATAATAAAAAAGAAACCTCTGGGCCCTTTAATAAAAAATATAAAAAAAAATTAAATAAACATTTATAAAAAATGGGGCTGCCATCCAGGGTCCTGGGGACCTCTGGGCCCTCTAATAAAAAAAAATAGAAAAAAATATATAAAACAAAAATAAAAAAAATAAACATATATAAAAAAAAAAGGAGGATTTGCCACATGGGGCCCTGGGGACATCTGAGCGCTTTAATAATAATAAAAAAAAAAAATATATATATATATATATATATATATATATATATATATATAAAAAAAAGAAAAAAAATTTAATGCTTTTATAAAAAAAAGGGGGGGTTGCCATCCGTGGCCCTGGAGACCTCTGGGCCCTTTAATAATAATAATAATAATAATAATAATAATTAATATATATATATATAAATAAATAAAAGAAATAAAAAAATATAAAAATATATATAAAAAAAGGGGGGTTGCCATCTGGGGCCCTGTGGGCCTCCGGGCCCCTGGGAACCTCCGGACCCCTAATAAAAAAAATATATATATATTTTTTTTTAAAGGGGGTTGCCATCCGGGCCCCTTACAGGTGTACTGCCTGTACCCCCCTGATGGCGGCCCTGAGTAGGGGTACTATGTACCCCATGCTTATTCTCATAGGGGGGTGGGATTTGGGATTCCGATAAGCCCACAGACCCCCACAACCACCAACCAGGGTTATGAGAAAGAGGCGATTTTCCCCATCAACAAGCACCCCCTATACTGAGGGCAAGTGGCCTGGTATGGTTCAGGAGTGAGGGCGCTTGCTCACCCCCCTTTCCTGACATGCCAGGCTGCATGCTCAGATAAGGGTCTCGTATGAATTTTGGGGGGGACCCAAAGCCTATTTTTTATATTTTAGCATGGTGTTCTCCTTAAAATCCACACCAGACCCAGATGGTCTGGTATACATTGGGGGGGGCCCCCACACTGTTTTTTTTAAAGAATTTTGAATTGCTGGCATGTTTATTTTGCATTCAGCTGATGAGTCATCCATTGCTAAGGAAATGGCCCGCAACCTGCTACAGTACCATGAAAATACGTGGTAATTACTGCATTACCAATATTTTACCGCATGAGCTATTTACCTGCAAATTCTTAGTGAATTAAACATTTGTAAAATTGTTTTTGCATGCATTATTTTAATGCATTTTTTCAGTTGATATTTAACTCTTATGCCCTGTACACACGATCGGTCAATCCGAAGAGAACGGTCTGATGGATTTTTCCATCAGTTAACCGATGAAGCTGACTGATGATCAGTCGCGCCTACACACCATCAGTTAAAAAAACGATCGTGTCAGAACGTGGTGATGTAAAACACAACGACGTGCTGAAAAAAATGAAGTTCAATGCTTCCAAGCATGCGTCGACTTGATTCTGAGCGTGCGTGGATTTTTAACTGATGGACGTGCCTACAAACGATCGTTTTTTTTTCTATCGGTTAGGTATCCATCGGTTAATTTTAAAACAAATTTCAATTTTTTTAACCGATGGATAAATAACCGATGGGGCCTACACACGATCGGTTTGGTCTGATGAAAACAGTCTATCAGACCGTTTTCATCGGATTGAACGATCGTGTGTACACGGCATAAGTAAATTGACCCCCAGTAAAACCCTGTATATGTATTTTGTATGCCCGTTGTCTTGTTCAAGGAATTCACACAGGCAGCAAAAAGCTTTTTCTGCCTCTTGAGCTGTTACCAGACTTTCTGTAATAAAATGCGTCACCAAAAATGCTTGATTAAAAAAATAATAATCTATTAAACTATTCTGGTCTGGCGTTAAATGTTTCACTTACAGAGAAAATAAATTTCAATCCTTTGACTAACATGTATATTAAGACGCTAATTAAAATGACTGCACAATCTGCTGCACCAGTTTTCTGGTAAACAACAGACGTCCAAATAACCTTCATGGTGGCAATCATATGGCACTTAGATCTCATGAGCTCTTACATTTACAGTTGTTTATTACATTTTGTGACATTTGCTTCATTTTAACCTGATTTTACTTTTACAGAACAAAGACTAGGATTTGACTATAACTTATGTATTATGATTATTCAAACTATATTATTTCTGGTTCGAATTACCTATTTGGTTTTCAGCAAAATTATCATGATTTTTTTTTTTTTTTACACAGGCCAATGGAGAGAAATAAGTAAAAACAGTCAACCTAGACCCGCTTTTCCCAGAGTAGCACAGAAGCTATGTTGCAGCTCTCTTCACAAAATCAGAAGTGAAATAATTACTGAGCTCATGTTGCTAATTAATTTGTCCATGCTCCTACTTTAAGTCTAGAATGTGTACATTGTTAGTAGTCTGTGAAGGTGTCAAACATGTAAGAGATGAAACTGAAGACGTGTCAATGTTCTTTCACACATTTGGTTTAGGTTTTTGTACATTCTCTGCCAAGGAATATAATCCAAAAGCAATGGGCGATGGATGTAAAGCGTTACTAATCAAAGAAGGAATTTACATTTTCCTGAAAAATACATTTTACATACCAAAATGACTTTAAAAGGTATGGATACTACTGGAACATTTTATGATCAGCTATTTCCATAAAAGATAGTTGTATCCCATTGTGTAACCCCTCTTGATTTCCCACTTAGATAAATACCTGTTGCTCTTTTTTCCATGAATTTGCAGCCTAAAGTTTTGTGCGACTTTGAAAGAAACACAGTAGTAGTTAATTATTTGTTCTGGCAAACATTACGTGTCTACTAGATGATTTTATAATTTAAGAAAATAAAGCCATGCCAAAATTAAAATTGTTACAAATAAAAGCTACTAAGCAGGTGCTATGAGGTGTCTGCATGGATGGTTTTGGTTTTGCGCTGCACTACTTTCTTTATATGCTCTTTTTGCGCTGCACTACTTTCTTTATATGCTCTTTTTGCGCTGCACTACTTTCTTTATATGCTCTTTTTGCGCTGCACTACTTTCTTTATATGCTCTTTTTGCGCTGCACTACTTTCTTTATATGCTCTGTTGAGGTGTTTTATTTGAATTTACCTTAAGTGCTGGCTCGCATATTCTAGTTTTTTCTTTTGTATTCCAGCGCTGAATAATTTTTCTTATTAGTCTGCATGGACTGTCAGTTACCGTACAGAGTGTCCCCAAATGGACTATTATGTAGATTTGACCAGCTGATGTGGACAAGCTCAGCTTCGACTCCTGCCATCTTCTACACTATCTACACTATTGGTCAGTGATGCAACCTTAAAAAGTTTTTTTTTTTTAATAATACTTATGTATGTGGACGCAGCATCGGTCCGATGCTACAACGGTCCCTCACTGGCTGTAAGGCTGAGAACTGAGCAACCAAAGACCGATGATCACTCAGATCACAGTTCTCTGTAAGCAGTGAGTTGATGTCTGTCAGTCACCAGCTGTCTGCTCCAACGGCGATCACTGGGCTGTAGAGGGGCGGGGCTAGCTCAGGCTCCTAGCGGTGGCTCCCTACCATATGGTTGCAACCTTTCTCCAGTTTGGACTGGGTCTGTGACAGCAGCTGCTTAAAACGGGTCATGGGTGGGCAGAATCAACTGCACTCCTGCGATCCACAGGAGCAGTACAGCCAAATAAGCTTTGGCTGTACTTCCCTTTTAATGTGAAGCTATCACAATCCTCTGGAAAACAAAATCAATTGCACTGCTTGTTTAATCACCGGCTGTCCAGGACAATTTAGACATTTTTTACATACATGCAAGATCAGCATTTTTTGCAAAATGTACCCTAAAAGTAAAAAGACACCAAACATATCAAAATGTAAAATTGTGCATGCCAGTGAAATGGCGACAAAATACGGTACCTAAAACTTAGCATAGGTGATGCTTTAAAAGCCTGTACAGGTTATCAATTGAAAGTTAATCATGAATTAGGGCCCTAGAATTATTGCTCTCACTCCAGTGTTTGTGGTGATACCTTGCATGTGTGATGCAGTCACCATTTATATATACATGCCAAACCTATGCTCTCATTTGCATTTACATGTATGCATGGGGGACAAGGGTGCTTTTAATTTTTTTTCCAATACTTTTATTTATTTTCTTTAAGTTAATTTTTTTACACTTTTTTAATTGTTTTTATTTAACTTTATAGCTATCACAAGGGCAGGTGACAGTTACCCTTTATGGAGACACTAAGGTCTCTTAGACCCCTGATGTTTCCCCTGCCCTTTAAAGCAGCTATCCAAGCACAGATCTTGCCTGGTTACCTGTACCAGCCAGGGATTGACAGCTCTAAAACCAAAAGTGATTAAATCATCATCGCTCTCGGGTTTATCATGGACCTGGGCAGGGGCGGACTGACAACGCATGGGGCCCCCAGGGCAATAGAAGATTAAGGGGCCCCCGGGCAATAGGAGATTATGGGGCCCCAGGCAATAGATTATGGGGCCACACAGTATACACACATTACACACACGCAGTATAAATATATACAAACACACACACACAGTATCCATACACACACTGAGAAGGTACTGCAGAGGCGGGGCAACTATAATCTTGGGATTTTTAGACCAAAAAGGATGTTGGTAAGGGGCATTTCAGGGACAGATGTAAAAAAAAACACAGATTTTTACATACTGTCCCTGGTTTTACTGAGGCTGGCAACCCTGATGGGGCCCCCTAGTGGCATGGGGCCCTCGAGCAGTGCCCGAATGGTCAGTCCACCCCTGGACCTGGGCTTCCTGGAGGATTGGGAGAGCCTGTGAACCAATACATTTGGTGGCGAGAAGGGAGCCCTTCACAATTCTGTAAAGGTTTACTTAAGGGTCACCAGAAGGCAGCGTTAAGTAATTAAACATGCCATATAGCTCATGAAAGAGCCCCCTGAAATGTAAATACCAATTTACAGTACTAGCCACCTAGTATGTACCAAACATAACTGACCATCCTAACCAATATAGTTCAAACACACCAAACTGACATAAAAGCAATAAATGGCAGCGTAACAAAATAAGAAAACAAATTTGAAAAACAAGTTTAATCCCAGGGAGTCCATACCCATAGGAAGCTGCAATAAGAGGTTAAATGCATCCACAGTATAGCTTCACGCGTATCGTGGTTTGGGGAAAATGTACCAAAGCAAAAAAAAATGTTTTACATTCTGCTTGTCAGGGAGTAGTGATTTTTAATAATGCATAAAGTGAAATATTAAAATGCAAAATTCCTTTAAATAACATGCCTACAGGGTTGCCCTTAACCTGCCTGTAAAGTGCTACATTTATACAACCCACTAAAACAAGACTGACATTTACAAAGGAAAAAATTGCCATTCAAATTGCCTGTAAATGGCAGCTGCTGGCTGCTTAGTTCTGTTCAAAGAACAATTGAGTACTGTCTGTGATAGTTTTTAATTTGCACTAACATCCAAATTTTCGGGATAAGCTTTTGGGACGTGCCCCCTTTCTTCAAGGTCCGAACACTACTTATAGTAAGCAAAGTGGCCAAGGCTTTTCTTCATCTATACCTAGACCTTTATGAGGGCATGTAGCCTGGTATGCTTCAGGCGGGGGGTCTGGTATGCATTTTTTAGGGGACCATGCTTTTTTGTTATTTTTTTTTGTTCATTCATTCCAGTTTGCTTACATTCACCTGTCAGCTGTGAATCTCTGGCTGGGAGCTGAATGGGCTGGGATATGTCACTGATTGTCAATGTCTTAATAACTAGCTGCTGCTATATACACTCACCAGCCACTTTATTAGGTGCACCTTGTTAGTACCGGGTTGGACCCGCTTTTGCCTTCAGAACTGATCTAATTGTTCATGGCATAGATTCAACAAGGTGTTGGAAACATTCCTCAGAGATTTTGGTCCATAGTGACAGGATAGCATCACGCAGTTGCTGCAGATTTGTCAGCTGCACATCCATGATGCAAATCTCCCGCTACTATCACATCTCAAAGGTGCTCTATTGGACTGAGATCCAGTGAGTGTGGAGGCCATTGGAGTACAGTGACCTCATTGTCATGTTCAAGACACCAGTTTGAGAAGATTTGAGCTTTGTGACATGGTGCATTATCCTGCTGGAAGTAGCCATCAGAAGATGGGTACACTGTAGTCATAAAGGGAAGGATATGGTCAGCTGCAATACTCAGGCAGGCTGTGGCATTTAAATGATGAGTAATTGGTACTAAGGGGTCCAAAGTGTGCAAGAAAATATCCCCTACACCCATGGGCGTCCGCTGAAATTTTTTCAGGGGGGGGCGCTTCGGCACTGGCGATACACAGTCGCATTTAACCCTTTCTTCGACCGCTAGCAGGGGTTAAAAGCGCCCCCCCCCCACGTTTAAATGTAAAAACACCCCACTGTGCCCCCTGCATCTTTCAATATCTCTTTATCACTACTGTGTACCCCCTCTCCACAACTACATCACTGCACCCCTTTACATTACAAAGCACCCTGCGCCCCTTTATATTACACAGCACCCTGCGCCTCTGGACTCCTTTACATTACACAGCACCCTGCGCCTCTGGACTCCTTTACATTACACAGCACCCTGCACCTCTGGACCCCTTTACATTACACAGCACCCTGCGCCTCTGGACCCCTTACATTACACAGCACCCTGCACCACTGGACCCCTTACATTACACAGCACCCAGCATCCCTCGACCCCTTTACATTACACAGCACCCTGCACCTCTGGACCCCTTTACATTACACAGCACCTGCACCACTTAACATTACACAGCACCCTGCAACCCTGGACCCCTTTACATTACACTGCACCCTGCACTGTGCAGGACATTAATACATGAGTAACCATAACCAGTGCAGGACATTTACCCCCCCCCCCCCACCATGCTGCATATTGAAAAAAATCACAGACAGTCATCACAGTTAATAATCTTCAGACTGCATCATTCCGTATGGCATGATGCCATACGGAATGCAGTCTGAAGATTTTTTTAATATGCAGCATGGCGGCGGGGGGGAGGGGGGTAAATGTCCTGCACTGACATTAATACATGAGTTACTATGATCACTGACCAGTGCACCCTCCTGGCATTTTAAGGGTATATATATATATACAAACAAAAAAAGGGAAGGTTTTTGTTGCTTAAAGTGCTAGTTGTTTGGCTGTCTCTGGTGGCTTTGCAGCCACGAAACTAGTATTTTCAGAAGGGAAGTCAGTAAAAGCAGGCTGGCTTTGCAGTGCAGTAATGCAACACACATTGGCACACTTTGCACATATTAATGTTTGCACTGAAATTTTTTCATTTTCCAATAATTTTTATTGAAAATTATTCATATCAAGTTTACAAAGCAAAAGCACTGACATTTTTTTAATGGCTCCCCAATGCACTAAAGGGACACACCTGCTGCATGGCAATACACTTTGATTTTTACTATATAAAATTGTGATTGTTATTATTCGATTAGTGAGCCATTTTAGTGTGTGTGTCACGCATTGGGGAGCCATTAAAAAAATGTCAGTGCAAACATGTACAAAGTGTGCTAATGTGTGTTGCATTACTGCACTGTCTGCAAAGCCAGCCTGCTTTTACTGACGTCCCTTCTGAAAATTAGCAAACAATTAGCGCTTTAAGGGGATTGGTAACAAAAACCTTTACAGACTGTCTGTGTGTTAGACTTGCCTCAACAGCGCGCGGGCTCCTCTTGGTACAGCTCTCTACGCTCCTCCCAGCCATCAGTATCACCGACGTGATCCCCTCCTGGCGTGAGTGACGTCACGCCACCAGGACGAGCACCAGGCTGGACTACAAAGTTAGGGGGAGTGAGCGATCATTGGCTGGCCGGAAAACAAGGGGCGGGGAGCGGAGCGAAAGGTAAACAAACACAGTCACAGACTGACTTGATATGCCGCGGACATGAGAGAGACAGTGACAATCGGCGGCGCAGGTTCGAGAGGCCGCCGCAGCTAGATCTAAATGTGTGTCACAATGTCTTACTACTGATTCTAGGGGGGGGGGGCGAAAGCCCTCCCTTGCCCTATGGAGCGGACGCCCATGCCTACACCATTACACCACCAGCCTGAACCGTTGGTACAAAGCAGGATGGATCCATGTTTCATGTTGTTTACGACAAATTGTGAGGCTACCATTTGAATGACGTGGCTGAAATCGAGACTCATCAGACCAGGCAAAGTTTTTCCTCTATTGTCCAAATTTGGTAGCCTAATTTTCCTGTTCTTAGCTGACAGGAGTGGGCACCGGGTATGGTCTTCTGCTGCTGTAGCCTATCTCTCTTTAATAGCTTTGATTAAACACTAGGAATATTGTGAAATACGTCAGCTGTCCAGTTTGCTGTTGCTGTGGCTTGTAGTACTGTTTTAGATTTTACCAATAAAGGCAACGATTGTTTTTTCTATCTTGCTATATGCATTGCCTGCACCTGTGGCTTCTGTGAGGAGGGTCATTACAACAAGGACACATCCCACCTGGAGTGGCAAAACTTCTCCCCAGGGGTGGACTGACAACTCATGGGGCCCCTGGACGATAGAAGATTATGGGGCCCCCGGGGCTTACAGATGGCCACCACGCCAGGAGGCATTGCATAGGCAGGGTAGCTAAAATCTCAGGATTTTAACATCAAAAGCATGTCGGTTTTGGACATATCAGGGACAGATGTAAAAAAAAACACAGATTTTGACATACTGTCCCTGGTTTTATTGAGCCTGGCAACCCTGATGGGGCCCCCTAGTGGCATGGGGCCCTCGGGCAGTGCCCGAGAGTGCCAATGGTCAGTCCGCCCCTGCTTCTCCCTTTCTCCCTACCTGGTTGTTTAGGTTACTGTTGCTTTTCTATCATCCCAAACCAGTCTGCTCATTCTCCTCTGACCTCTGACATCAACAAGGAATTTTCGTCCACAGGTTGGGCTCGGCAAAACATCATAGTTTGGTCGATTGCCGAACCACCAAACAAGCAAAATCCTATATTCAGACCAAACCACAAGCTCATCTCTAGTGTCAAATACACAATATATTTCCTTGTGTAAAATGTTCTGTACATTGTAGTGCAGATATTGTTGTTTAAACATTTGGCTGGCCTTAGATGGATAATTCTTCTTTGTTTAACGAAAAAAAAAAGAACAGATTCCTCCATCTACACAATCGAGATGGACAGAGGAATCCTCACCAGTGAGACACTATATTCTGACAGCGTGGACTCTCCGTTGTCAGAATAGACTGATCAGCAGCTTCAGCCTCTTTGACTGCCACCAATAAATCGATTAGAACTCTCCAACAAGCCCGTCTGACAGAAGCTGATTGTACTTCCCTTCTGTGAAAGAAAGACGATCTATGAAAGGAGGGCGGGGACCATTCAATCATACACCCATCCTCCATTCCTAGATTGTGTTTCATTCACTATGAAAGGAGGAAGGTTGGCGGAAAGGGTGGGCATAGTCAAGCACTCTTAATTTTTAGCTACATTAGGGCTTTAAATAATTGTTACATTATTGGCACTAGAGCTCTTTCACATTAAAGGATAAGTTCACCTTTTGGAACATATGCATGTTCCACCCATTTTTATGGTTGGAACTTGCAACTAGGGATGAGCTTCGAGTTCGAGTCGAACTCATGTTCGACTCGAACATAAAATGTTCGCCGAATAATGAACAATTAGGGTTGTTCGCGGCAAATTCGAAAAGCCACGGAACACCTTGTTAAAGTCTATGGGAGAAATCTAAAGTGTTAATTTTAAAGGCTAATATGCAATTTATTGTCCTAAAAAGTGTTTGGGGACCTGGGTCCTGTCCCAGGAAACATGTATCAATGCAAAAAAAAGTTTTAAAAACGGCCGTTTTTTCAGGAGCAGTGAATTTAATAATGCTAAAAGTGAAACAATAAAAGTGTAATATTACTTTAAATTTCATACCTGGGGGGGTGTAAAGTCAGCATGTGAAAAAGCGCATGTTTCCCGTACATAGAACTGTCCCTGCACAAAGTGTCATTTCTGAAAGAAAAAAAGGCATTTAAAACCGGCTTTGCGGCTCTAATGAATTGTCGGCTCTGGCAATTCAGAGATGATTCATTCATAAAAAATAAAAATAAAAAAGCTGGGGGTCCCCCCAAATTCCATTAACAGGCCCTTCAGGTCTGATATGGATATTAAGGGGAACCCCGCGGTCAATTTAAAAAAAAATTACGTGGGGTTCCCCCCAAATATCCACACCAGACCCTTCAGGTCTGGTGTGGATTTTAAGGGGAACTCCACCCCAAATAAAAAAAAAATGGCGTGGAGTTCCCCCAAAAATCCACACCAGACCCTTATACGTTAACCTGGCCGGCCACAAAAAAGAGGGGGGGACAGAGTGCGGCCCCCCCCTCTCCTGAACCGCACCAGGCCACATGCCTTCAACATGGGGAGGATGTCCCCATGTTGATGGGGACAAGGGCCTCATCCCCACAACCCTTGCCCGGTGGTTGTGGGGGTCTGCGGGCGGGGGGCTTATCAGAATCTGGAAGACCCCTTTAACAAAGGGGACCCCCAGATCCTGGCCCCCCCTATGTGAATTGGTAATAGGGGTACACTGTACCTCTACCATTTCACGAAGGAAGTGTAAATAGTTAAAAAAAAAACACAGACACCGTAGAAGAAAATTCTTTATTAATAAAAAAATATATAAATATCGAGCGATGTGAATCCACTCTCGGCCGGGCCCCCTGCTGCAACGTGGTCTTCTATCCAGCGATGGATGATCTCTCCAACGACGGGTGATCAGCGGCCCGGTCCAGCGACTGGGAAAGCCCGGTCTTTCCCAGTGACGTACGAGGGTGCGTCAGAGGGGGCGGGGTCACGTGGCGGGTGGCCGCTTCCCCTGTATAAGAAATGTCACAGCTCCATGTTGAGGGCATGTGGTCTGGTGCGGTTCAGGAGAGGGGGGCCGCACTCTGTCCCCCCCTCTTTTCTGCGGCCGGCCAGGTTAACGTGCTCGGATAAGGGTCTGGTGTGGATTTTTGGGGGAACTCCACGCCATTTTTTTTAAATTTGGGGTGGAGTTCCCCTTAAAATCCACACCAGACCTGAAGGGTCTGGTATGGATATTTGGGGTGAACCCCACGTCATTTTTTTTTTAAATTGACGGCGGGGTTCCCCTTAATATCCATATCAGACCTGAAGGGCCTGTTAATGGAATTTGGGGGGACCCTCAGCTTTTTTATTTTTATTTTTTATGAATGAATTATCTCTGAATTGCCAGAGCCGACAATTCATTTGAGCCGCAAAGCCGGGTTTAAATGCCTTTTTTTCTTTCAGAAATTACACTTTGTGCAGGGACAGTTCTATGTACGGAAAACATGCGCTTTTTCACATGCTGACTTTCCCCCCCCCCCCCCCCTAGGTACGAAATTTAAAGTAATATTACACTTTTATTGTTTTACTTTTAGCATTATTAAATTCACTGCTCCTGAAAAAACGGCCATTTTTAAAACTTTTTTTTGCATTGATACATGTTTCCTGGGACAGGACCCAGGTCCTCTAACACTTTTTAGGACAATAACTTGCATATTAGCCTTTAAAATTAACACTTTAGATTTCAAATGTTTCGAGTCCCATAGACTTTAGCGGGGTTCTAAAGTTTACACGAACATTTGGTGTGTTCGCAAGTTCTGATGCGAACCGAACAGGGGGGTGTTCGGCTCATCCTTACTTGTAACATGTTCCAGCAGCTGCAGCCTCCCTTCCTCCCTTCCTCTCCTCCCTGTGACAGCGGTTGGAAGATCTTCTCCCTGCGCCTGCTGTCACTTTTTGTGACTATGGAGTTATGCCCGTTATGTATGCACAGTTTCTTATGAATAAATGCATACAAGTACCATTGTTGTAGCTGCCGGCTTGTAGTTCCCAGTGAATTGCAAGGGAACTGGTGAGCGCTCTCGCAGCCCATTGAGTTTTTGAGACTTTGGTAACTGCCTGCCCATATTGGAACCTGACATTGCACCTGTCATCTGCTGATCTCGGATGCAATGCTTTGCAGGCTCCAAAGAAAGATACAAATAAATGCACATTTTTTTTTACCTGCAAAAAAGTGCATTTTCTTTATTTTTAATTTTTTTTCAGAAGGTGATTTTATCGTTTAAAGGCATTTGCCTACACAGCCTAAATGTATAAATGTCAGGACTACAAATCAAAAAACCGAATACAGAAATATAATGGCCCAGATTCAAGAAACAATTGCGCCTGTGTAACCATAGGTTACACAGCGCAATTGCTTACTTGCTCCGGCGTTACGAATGCTCCTGATTCAGGAACATCGTAACGCCGACTGCAGCCTAAAATCTGTGTGGCATAAGGCTCTTATGCCACGCATATCTTAGGCTGCATTCTTGCGATGGCTGCTAGGGGGCGCTCCCATTGTGCTCAGTGTATAGTATGCAAATTGCATACTAACACCGATTCACAATGTTGCGCGAGCCCTGCGTACGCAATTTACGTCGTTTACGTACGGCGTGTTTAGCGTAAGGCTGCCCCTTCTAATAGCAGGGGCAGCCAATGCTAAAGTATACCCGTCGTTCCCGCGTCGCGACGTTCGAATTTTACGTAATTTGCGTAAGTGATTCGTGAATGGCGCTGGACGCCATTCACGTTCACTTTGAAGCAAATGACGTCCTTGCGACGTCATTTGCCGCAATGCACGTCGGGAAAGTTTCCCGACGGAGCATGCGCTCTACGCTCGGCGCGGGAGCGCGCCTAATTTAAATGATTCCCGCCCCCTACGGGATCATTTACATTAGGCGCCCTTACGCAGGGCAAGTTTACACAGCGCACACGCAATTTACGGAGCTACTGCTCCGTGAATCGCGGGTAGCGCAGTAAATTTGCGGGGGCGCAGGGCAAAAACGTTGCCCTGCGCCTCCGCAAGAAAGGGGCAAATCTACCTGAATCCGGGCCATTGCATATATTTACCCTTTTTAGCTGCTCTGACAATTTTTTTACTTGCAAATTACAGGGAGTGCAGAATTATTAGGCAAGTTGTATTTTTGAGGATTAATGGGAAGGCCGGCCGTAGGCGGGCCTGAATTTGTGGGAGGAGTCGGGGGGTTCATAAACCCGCCCTCCTTTCTCCTTCCCCACGGCCGGACCTTCTCGTTTGTCACGTGACGTCGGCGTGACGTCATCAGCAGTCGACGCATCGGCTCCACGCGGCGGAGAGGCGGCTTGTACGGACCCCAGCCTTCACGGCTCCTCGGCTCTTCGGCGCTCTCGGCCCCATCGATCGCCAACGGCAGGTGCTCAGGGCTGTTCCCTCTCCTCGCTCGGCCGCTACGTGTCAGGTATCGAGGGGAGTGCTGTGTCACATCATCGGGCAGTGCTGTGTCACATCATCGGCAAGGGGGGGGGGGGGGTTTTCTGTGGCTCTCCGGCGGTAGTGCAGGTGAGGAGACTGTGGGTGGGAGGGAGGGGGGGGGGGGGGTCCTGTGGCTCTCTGGCTCTGGCTGCATGGAGATGAGGGGATCTTGGTTGGGAGGGGGGGGGGGGGTTTTCTGTGGCGCTCCTTGACTGCCTGATTAGTGAGGAGACCTGGGGGGGGGGGGGCGCTGCTGTGCTCAGGGTAACCAGGGGTTTTCTGCAGGTTTTTTCTCATTTGACGGTGGAAGACCTTTTTCATCCATAATTCATGCCTTTCATTCCCTGCGCAGGATGTTTTCTGTCTATGTACACCATGTGGTATAAAAATTTTTTTTCATACATGTGTCCCAGTTAGGAGTTATCTCTTGATCCTCCGCATCCCTCCAAGCTGCAGCTGGTGAAAGTGTTTTGCTGGGACTGAGCCCTAGGGTGTCACTCTGAGGTCCTGGTCTCCCGGGGGTGAACCACTCCAGGTGAACAAAGTACCTTTTCCAGGTAAGCCAGCCGAGCGCATGCGTTCGTACATTTTTGATACGCCAATCGTGGCTCAGTTTACTTTTTTGTTATCTCTCTCAGCAAATATTGTCTGGTTGGTACATGTCCATCGTTTTCCTTCATGGCTTTCGTTTGTTTTGTTTTTTTCTTCTTTCTTTCTCTGCTCCAGGACTGTTTTCGTGCAGTCTCGTTTTCACGTAAAGTACAGGGGTCGTGTCAAAACCGTTTGCAGTGAGTGTCAGGCATATCGTTCCTTTTGTGCAATTATTCACACGCAGGGTGCGGGTTCCACGTCACTCAGCGGGCACGCAGGTGTCACCAGCAGAAGGTGGGGGTGGGTTTTCCGCAGGTTTGGGGGGGGGGGGTGGAGTCGCACAGGAAAGGGGGGGGGGGGTCGTGGTTTCACTGGGTAGTCATCTTCCACAAACGGTGGGCTGGTACGGTTTGAGATGTCTCGTTCTTAATTGACTTGGTCAGTGGCAAGTTCTCCTCAACCGGCTGGTATGGGTCACCTTCTCCGTTTTTCATGCTTACGTGGCACTTCGCTGCACACTCGTTGTGCCTGGTTCGTCCAGGGGGGACTGACGCACTTCAGTCCTTTTACGTCTATTGTTACAGGTACCAGACGCAAGGTTCCTGTTAGGTGTGGGATTTCCGGTAAAGGTAAGCCGGGTTCCGGGAACTTAACCTGATCTGTCCACGGTCATCAAGGGTTTGCCTACCACTGAGGGTCGCCTAAATCGTTTAGGTTGTAACGGGTTGAGTTGCTTCATTTTTAATTGACTTGAGCAGTGGCAAGTCTACTCACCCGTTCGGGTCCTCTTTTCGTCACCCATATAGTTACTCAGCAGCTCCTAAAGCGTGGGACCTGTCTCGTTTCAAGGTCCGAGAGGGGGGGGGCCTGAGTGTTTCGTTTTTAATTTGTCTGCGTCGGCAGATGGCTCGGCCCTCCCAGTGGGGGGGGAGGGGGGGGTTTAGGTTTGTTCCGATCCAGGTCAGGTGGGTTCAAGAGTGGGGAGGAGGGGGGGATTAGGCGGGGGTTTTCCTCATTGGTCTATGTAAGGCTCTATCACGGTGTTTGTTTTTCATCAATTTTTTTTTAGGGCATGTCGCAAGCAGAGGATATCGAGGAGTTCGTCTCGGGTTCCCCTGCTTCAGCTAGGGGGTCGGTGAGGGGGTCAGATCGGGGCTCCACGCCTACCTTGAGAGCCTGGACCGTGCCAAGGTTGATTGCAGAGTTACGGCGCAGGGGCATTTCCCACCCGGCTTCGGCTCGCAAAGCTGAGCTGTTCAGACTTTTGTTCCCCTCCCCGGCCAGTACAGACAGCGCGGAACAGGTCACTCTGCGGGCCATGGCCGCATCCTTGACGCAAATCCATTCCACCCTCAACTCCCTAGCGGGCTCGTTTCAGGACTTGAGGGCCAGGGTGGAAGTGCTGGAGGCCAGCCCAGTTCCTGCCCCAGTGGTCCCGGCTGTTCCGGAGGTCCTGGTAGTCCCTGAGGCTCCCTTGATTCCTGTGCCTCCGCTATCAGGTACCAGTCCCGGTGTCCCTTCCGTCACCCCAGCGCATTTCATCCCGGCAGGCATCAGGAAGGACATCCTTGATGGGAAGGACGTCAACCTGGCGTCCTTGTTGATAGCCACCCATGACATGGCTGACAACAAGTCCTACGCCTGTGGGGACGTTTCTGTGATTATCAAAGCCAGGGATCATAGACTGAACCGGAAGCTTTCCATCCCCGAGTTCGTGCTAGCGTTCAGCTTGTTTAGGGATGTGGTCTGCTCTGCGAACCCCCTCAGAAGAGAAGAGTTGGACCACTATCTCTACGCTGTCGTAGAGTTGGGTCACAAATTCGGAGGCTCGGCGTTCTATGACTACCACCGTTCATTTTCCGCCAAAGCAGCCGCTTTGTGGGCCCAGCACCAGGTGGTGGCAGTTTGGAGCCGTGTGGATACGGAACTGTTCTGTCGCCATTTTGCGGGGTTAAGGTCACCAGTTTGCGCTACCTGCCAGTCATCTTCCCACACGGCTTATTGGTGCCCCAACTCGGAAGCTTCGGCCCTTCCAGGCACTTCCAGAGCCTTCCCCGGGTCACTCCCAGCACCAGCACAGGCACCCACTGTGGACAAGTTGGGCCGGCCTATTCAGTATTTGGGGAAATCCCCTATTTGCAACAACTTTAACCACGGGGTTTGCAACTACGGTCAGTGCCGGTTGCTACACATCTGCTCAGGATGTTTCAGGGCCCATCCGAAATCTACCTGTTCTCTGAGGTTGTCAAAAAATAGCTGACTAAGCCACATCAACGTTGGGTTGCTGCAGGACTGGCTGTCCTCTCACCCATCCACAGAGCTAGGCCCCTTTTTGGTGAAGGGTTTTACTCAGGGCTTTCACACCGGGTTCATTACCTTACCACTGCAGACCTTCGAATGTCCCAACCTCAGGTCATGTTGCGGGGACTTGAGGGCGGTGGACACCTTGCTACAGTCTGAACTGGACAAAGGTTTTGTCATTGGCCCTTTCGCTGTATCTCCTTTCCAGGCTTGGAGGGTCAACCCGTTGGGTCTGGTCAAGGGGAAATTCTCAAATAAACAAAGATTAATTTATGACTTGTCCGCCCCTCATTGCTCCGCTGTTCCCAGCCTCAATTCCTTAATTCCATCAGAGGAGTTTTCCCTCAAGTATGCGTCAATAGATCAGGCCATCCAGCGAGTCATCGAGGTAGGGCCAGGCGCCTGGCTGTCCAAGGCAGACATAGCGGACGCCTTCAAACTCCTCCCGATCACGCCGTCACTTTGGCAGTGGCACGGGATCAAGTGGAGAGAGTTGTATTATTTTGCCACTAGACTCACCTTCGGGTCCAAAAGTAGTCCTTGGCTTTTTGATGTGTTTGCCCAAGCGCTTGAATGGATTCTGGTACACAAGGAGCGATGTCAGGCGGTCATCCATTACCTGGATGACTTCCTCCTCATCGAGAGTCCCCAGCGCACCCCTTTGGATTTGCAGAAACTAGTGGCTGTTTTTTCTGCGCTAAACGTGCCCCTGGCTACCAAAAAACTTGAGGGCCCAGCGTGGACTCTCACCTTTTTGGGGGTCATCTTGGACACTAAAGCCATGCAAGCCAGGCTCCCGGCTGACAAACTCGCCAGGATCAGGGAATGTATTCATACCTTTTCGATCTCTCAGGTTTGTACCAGGGTGGAGTTGTTGTCTCTTCTGGGCATGTTAAACTTCGCCATGCGCGTCATCCCACAGGGTAGATCTTTCATTTCCAGGTTGTTAGCCTTGCTGCCGTCAGCACCAGATTCAGACTCACGGGTCAATCTAGACGCAGCCGCGTTGGCTGACCTCCGCATGTGGGACGATTTCCTCCGACATTGGAATGGGGTCGCCATGTTTATTCCTGGGGAGTCTTGCTCCTCTCCCCAGGTAGGAACTGACGCGGCGGCCACGGTGGGTTACGCTGCTATTTTTGGCACTCATTGGTTGGCAGGTCCTTGGCCGGAGGAGGTTTTGGCCATTCCGGGGTTCACGGAATCATCTGCCTTGTTTGAGATCTACCCCATAGTAGCTGCAGCCTGGGTGTGGGGCGGTTCGTGGGCAGGGCAGACAGTGGTGTTCTCCACGGACAACCAGGCGGCCGTAGAGATCATCACCAAGGGTAGGTCCCGGTCCTTGGTCATTATGTCCTTGGTACGCAGGTTAATTTGGTTGTCCCTGCGTCACAAGTTCCATTTCCTGTGCAGGTTCATCAGTGGGGCGGAGAATGGCGCGGCTGATGCCCTTTCTCGGCTCAATTTCCCTTCTTTTTTCCTACAGGTCCCGCAGGCCGATGCACAGGCCACACCATCCCCGCGGGCTTCCCTGCTGATGCTGGACTAGACACCCTCTTGCGCGAAGCGGCAGATTTAGTTGGGGCGTCTCTGACAAGCAACACCAGGAAGGCTTACGCCACGGCCTGGAAGGCCTTCCTGGTCTTTCAGTCTTTGCACCCCTGTGGCAACAGCATCGATGTCAGTTTCTTGTTGGCATTTGTCACTCACTGCCACACTCGGCTGAGGTTGTCTCATGGCACCATCAGGACATACCTCGCCGGGGTGCAGCACCACCTGTCCCTGCAGGATCCCAATCGTACTTCTCCTTTTTCAGCCCACATCATTAAGGCTGCGTTAAGGGGTGTACAGAGGAGGTGCCCTCCAGTTACCACTTGTCGTCTCCCGGTCACAGGGCACATTTTCCGTGGCATGTCCGGGTTGCTGGATGGGCTACCGTTCGGGAGGTTCCTCAGTGGGGTACTCAAGGCGGCTATTTACTTAGCCTTTTTTGGGTTCCTCAGGCCAGGCGAATTTTGCCGTTCCGGTCCTGGTTCCCGGGTCCTCACGATCGGTCAGTTGGCCAGACATCCACACTGTTATAATTTGCTTATGACAGCCTGCAAGACCCAGCAGGTGGGGGCTGGCACCAACGTGACGTACTTCGAGACTGGTGGGTCGTGGTGTCCTGTGATGGTGCTAGATCAGCTCAGGATGTTGATTGGCAACAAACCCATGGACAGTCCCTTGCTCCCTTTCCCGGTGGCTCCTCTCACGACGGCCCAGTTCACCAGCCATTGCCGCACATTGTGGGCTAGGTTGGGGTTGAACCCAGCAAACTGGTCGGGTCATTCATTCAGGATTGGGGCAGCCTCGGCAGCATCCCGTCAAGGAATCCCGGCCCACATCATCAGGAAGTTGGGGAGGTGGAATTCGGGTTGCTATGCCAGATATATTCCAGATCCGCAGGTTGAGATGGCTCGGGCCTTTATGCACCTGACTGATTAGGTGGTCTTTTCATTTGCATTAAACATTTTCATCATGTACCCCTGTGTCCTTTGCTTTTTTGGCCCCTTTTAGGCATACTGACCACGTGACCATTCGGCACACTCTCAGGTCTTGTTCAGGTTATCTTTCCATATTCGCATCCTCAGTCCATGTGGAGACTCCAAGTACAAATGGGAAGGCCGGCCGTAGGCGGGCCTGAATTTGTAGGAGGAGTCGGGGGGTTCATAAACCCGCCCTCCTTTCTCCTTCCCCACGGCCGGACCTTCTCGTTTGTCCCCACCCTCCCATTCCCCCTTTTTTATTTCTTTTCATTCATGCATTTCATACTTGGGTATGCCCCCTTTTAGGCATACTGACCACGTGACCATTCGGCACACTCTCAGGTCTTGTTCAGGTTATCTTTCCATATTCGCATCCTCAGTCCATGTGGAGACTCCAAGTACAAATTTTATTATTGAACAACAACCATGTTCTCAATGAACCCAAAAAACTCATTAATATCAAAGCTGAATATTTTTGGAAGTAGTTTTTAGTTTGTTTTTAGTTTTAGCTATTTTAGGGGGATATCTGTGTGTGCAGGTGACTATTACTGTGCATAATTATTAGGCAACTTAACAAAAAAAAAATATATACCCATTTCAATTATTTATTTTTACCAGTGAAACCAATATAACATCTCAACATTCACAAATATACATTTCTGACATTCAAAAACAAAACAAAAACAAATCAGTGACCAATATAGCCACCTTTCTTTGCAAGGACACTCAAAAGCCTGCCATCCATGGATTCTGTCAGTGTTTTGATCTGTTCACCATCAACATTGCGTGCAGCAGCAACCACAGCCTCCCAGACACTGTTCAGAGAGGTGTACTGTTTTCCCTCCTTGTAAATCTCACATTTGATGATGGACCACAGGTTCTCAATGGGGTTCAGATCAGGTGAACAAGGGGGCCATGTCATTAGTTTTTCTTCTTTTATACCCTTTCTTGCCAGCCACGCTGTGGAGTACTTGGACGCGTGTGCTGGAGCATTGTCCTGCATGAAAATCACGTTTTTCTTGAAGGATGCAGACTTCTTCCTGTACCACTGCTTGAAGAAGGTGTCTTCCAGAAACTGGCAGTAGGACTGGGAGTTGAGCTTGACTCCATCCTCAACCCGAAAAGGCCCCACAAGCTCATCTTTGATGATACCAGCCCAAACCAGTACTCCACCTCCACCTTGCTGGCGTCTGAGTCGGACTGGAGCTCTCTGCCCTTTACCAATCCAGCCACGGGCCCATCCATCTGGCCCATCAAGACTCACTCTCATTTCATCAGTCCATAAAACCTTAGAAAAATCAGTCTTGAGATATTTCTTGGCCCAGTCTTGACGTTTCAGCTTGTGTGTCTTGTTCAGTGGTCGTCATCTTTCAGCCTTTCTTACCTTGGCCATGTCTCTGAGTATTGCACACCTTGTGCTTTTGGGCACTCCAGTGATGTTGCAGCTCTGAAATATGGCCAAACTGGTGGCAAGTGGCATCTTGGCAGCTGCACGCTTGACTTTTCTCAGTTCATGGGCAGTTATTTTGCGCCTTGGTTTTTCCACACGCTTCTTGCGACCCTGTTGACTATTTTGAATGAAACGCTTGATTGTTCGATGATCACGCTTCAGAAGCTTTGCAATTTTAAGAGTGCTGCATCCCTCTGCAAGATATCTCACTATTTTTGACTTTTCTGAGCCTGTCAAGTCCTTCTTTTGACCCATTTTGCCAAAGGAAAGGAAGTTGACTAATAATTATGCACACCTGATATAGGGTGTTGATGTCATTAGACCACACACCTTCTCATTACAGAGATGCACATCACCTAATATGCTTAATTGCTAGTAGGCTTTCGAGCCTATACAGCTTGGAGTGAGACAACATGCATAAAGAGGATGATGTGGTCAAAATACTAATTTGCCTAATAATTCTGCACTCCCTGTATTTATCATTTACAAAAATAATCTCATTGTTAACTATATCTTAACACTTCTAGTCACAGATTATATTACTGTATTTTAATTGGACTGCAACGAAGAAACAAAACAGTATGTTATATTTTCACACTGAGGATGGACTAGACAACCATTGGATCTCTAGCACCACCAAATGGAAACACATAGACAATGCAGTCAGAGAAAAAAAATTAAATGGAACAGGAAACAACCTTTGCATGAAATCATTTATTTATACTGTTACAAATAATCATTAGAAAATCTTCATCGCAGTAAAACAGAAAATGTTATATATTCAAATATATCGAAAGGTAAGATAATGACAATGGTTTTTAACCACTTGACAACTGGGCACTTAAACACCCTTAATAACCAGACCAATTTTCAGCTTTTGGTGCTCTCACGTTTTGAATGACAATAACTCAGTCATACAACATTGTAACCAAATGAAATTTTTGTCCTTTTTTTCCCACAAATAGAGCTTTCTTTTGGTGGTATTTGATCACCTCTGCGTTTTTTTTTTTTTTTTCGCTATTAATGAAAAAAGAACGAAAATTTTGTAAAAAAATGAATTTTTCTTCATTTCTATCATATCATTTTGTAAAAAAGTAATTTTTCCTCATACATTTGGCCTAAAATGCATACTGCTACATATTTTTGGTAAAAAAAAAAAAAAAATTTGGATATTATTTAGTCTGGGTGAAAGTTATAGGGTCTACAAGCTATGGTACCAATTTCTGAAAATTGAACAATTTGATCACACCTGAAGTACTGACAGCTTCTCTCATTTCTTGAGACCCTAACAAGCCAATAAAGTACAAATACCCCCCAAATGACCCCTTTTTGGAAAGTAGACATTCCAAGGTAGTTAGTAATAGTCATAGTTAGTTTTTTGAAGTTGTCATTTGTTCCCACAATTCTTTGCAAAATTAAGATTTTTTTTTTTTTTTTTTTTTCATACCAATATTGTCATTATAACAGGTTATTTCTCTCACATGGCATGTATATTCCACAAATGACACCCCAAAATATATTCTGCTGCTCCTCCTTTTTTTTTACAGAAAGTTGTCCATTTATAGGATATTTCCAACACATAGCATGTACATAGAAAAAATTACACCCCAAAATATATTCTGCTGCTCCTCCTGAGTATGGCGATACCACATGTGTGAGACTTTTACACAGCGTGGCCACATACAGAGGCCCAACACCGAAGTAGCAACTTCAAGCATTCTAGGAGCATAAATTACACATCTAATCTCTCAACCACCTATTACACTTTTGAAGGCCCTGGAGCACCAGGACAATGGAAACGCCCACAAAGTGACCCCATTTTGGAAAGCTAACACCCCAACGTATAATCTATGAGGCGTAATGAGTCTTTTGAACAGTTCATTTTTTTCCAGATGTTCTTGGAAAATGTGGAAAAAAAATAAAAACGCATTTTTTTTTACAGAAAGTTGTCCATTTATAGGATATTTCCAACACATAGCATGTACATAGAAAAAATTACACCCCAAAATATATTCTGCTGCTCCTCCTGAGTATGGCGATACCACATGTGTGAGACTTTTACACAGCGTGGCCACATACAGAGGCCCAACACCGAAGTAGCAACTTCAAGCATTCTAGGAGCATAAATTACACATCTAATCTCTCAACCACCTATTACACTTTTGAAGGCCCTGGAGCACCAGGACAATAGAAACGCCCACAAAGTGACCCCATTTTGGAAAGCTAACACCCCAACGTATAATCTATGAGGCATAATGAGTCTTTTGAACAGTTCATTTTTTTCCAGATGTTCTTGGAAAATGTGGAAAAAAATAAAAACGCATTTTTTTTTACAGAAAGTTGTCCATTTATAGGATATTTCCAACACATAGCATGTACATAGAAAAAATTACACCCCAAAATATATTCTGCTGCTCCTCCTGAGTATGGCGATACCACATGTGTGAGACTTTTACACAGCGTGGCCACATACAGAGGCCCAACACCGAAGTAGCAACTTCAAGCATTCTAGGAGCATAAATTACACATCTAATCTCTCAACCACCTATTACACTTTTGAAGGCCCTGGAGCACCAGGACAATAGAAACGCCCACAAAGTGACCCCATTTTGGAAAGCTAACACCCCAACGTATAATCTATGAGGCATAATGAGTCTTTTGAACAGTTCATTTTTTTCCAGATGTTCTTGGAAAATGTGGAAAAAAATAAAAACGCATTTTTTTTTACAGAAAGTTGTCCATTTATAGGATATTTCCAACACATAGCATGTACATAGAAAAAATTACACCCCAAAATATATTCTGCTGCTCCTCCTGAGTATGGCGATACCACATGTGTGAGACTTTTACACAGCGTGGCCACATACAGAGGCCCAACACCGAAGTAGCAACTTCAAGCATTCTAGGAGCATAAATTACACATCTAATCTCTCAACCACCTATTACACTTTTGAAGGCCCTGGAGCATCAGGACAATAGAAACGCCCACAAAGTGACCCCATTTTGGAAAGCTAACACCCCAACGTATAATCTATGAGCCATAATGAGTCTTTTGAACAGTTCATTTTTTTCCAGATGTTCTTGGAAAATGTGGAAAAAAATAAAAACGCATTTTTTTTACAGAAAGTTGTCCATTTATAGGATATTTCCAACACATAGCATGTACATAGAAAAAATTACACCCCAAAATATATTCTGCTGCTCCTCCTGAGTATGGCGATACCACATGTGTGAGACTTTTACACAGCGTGGCCACATACAGAGGCCCAACATCCAAGAAGCACCATCAGGTGTTCTAGGGACATAAATTACACATCCAATTTCCTTACAATCTATCACATTTTTGAAGGGCCTTCATATTTCTAACACAGCATGTACATACCAAGAATTACACCCTAAAATACATTCTGCTGAGTAATGGGTAAAAAAAAAGAAGATTACCTGTGGTTTTAGTAGTGCAATTGTCCACAGAAGGAGAGCCCCGATCCAGGCAGCAGGCAGGGACGTGGTCACTGGTCAGCGACAGTGAATGGAATTGTCCAGGCAGCAGGCAGCAGGCAGGAATATTGTCCATAGTCAGGAAAAATATTCGTCCTGGTAGGAACATGGTCCAAGTAGCGGGCCATGGGTAGGGGAATGGGGACAGGGGTAGAGGCTTCTCCCACCCAAATCTCTTTGAAGCCTCCGGGCAACCAGACCCTAATCCGGGAATGAGAAAACTAAAAAATTAGTTTTTTCATCCAGAAAAACAATTCTGGAGCCCCTCACATATGTGAGACCCCTGTGTTCCCACTAGTATAGCAGGGTAAAAGATCAATCCAAGGGGCAGGCAAAAAACGTGGTCAAACAGTCCAGGGTCAGTTCCAGAGCAGGCAGATGTAGGTACAGTTTAGGGTTAGGCAAAAGAGTGGTCGTATAACAAGCCAGGGTCAGTTCCAGAGAAGGCAGAGGTATGTTTAGGGTTAGGCAAAAGAGTGGTTGTATAACAGGCCATGGTCGGTTCCGGAGAAGGCAGAGGTATGAGTGCAGTGGCATAAGGGGTGTGGGGGGGGAAATTACAGGAAATTAGAATTGCGTTTACCATACGTCCCTAATAATGAAGAAACGTATGGTAACGGCGGAAACATGTTCCAATACAGAGGCCTGGTTGGGAAGGACAATCGGGACAGTAATACACAGTGTCTTTTCGAATTCCTCTTCTGGAGCACACCCGGCACCTCTTCTGATTTCTGTGGCCTGTTTCAGGGGAGGGGGTTTTCTCAGGAAAGTGACGCTCGTGGAGTCTGCTCACAGAATCAGAGCGAATATTTTCCGGTGGGTTTTCGGGGTACAAAAGGGCGGTGATGACTTCTTCTTGATAGTCCAGATATGATACGGGGTTCTCTGATGACTTTTTGTAGATTACATAGGAGTTATAAAAGGCCAAACTAAAAAAATAAATGGACACTTTCTTGTACCAGTGGCGGGATTTTCTTGTGGGCAGGTAGGGTTCTATCATCTGGTCATTGAAGTCCACTCCCCCCATGAACAAATTATAATCATAGATGCACTTTGGTTTTTGGATTGGGCCGGTTCTTTGGGGGACTTCCACGCAGGTGTCGTCGTGGATTGATGTAAGCATGTGGACGTTCCGTTTGTCCCTCCACCTGACAGCCAATATCTCCTGGTTCCTCAATGCTGCAGACTCCCCTCGTCTGAGCTTTTGATCCACCAGTTTTTGCGGGAAGCCTTTCCTGTTGGGTCTTATTGTGCCACATGCTGGGGTATTCCGGAGGTAAAGACAGCGAAACAGGGGCAAGCTGGTGTAGAAATTATCCACATAAAGGTGGTATCCCTTTCCAAAGAGTGGATACATCAGATTCCAGACCACTTTTCCGCTGACTCCCATATACTCTGGACATTCAGGGGGATGCAGTTGCGAGTCCTTCCCTTCATACACCATGAATGAGTAGAGGTACCCTGTGGCTCTGTCGCAAAGCTTGTACATTTTGACCCCATATCGGGCCCTTTTGCTGGGGATGAACTGCTTGATGCCCAGCCTGCCTGAGAATTTGACAAGGGACTCGTCCACGGATATGTTCTGTTCAGGGGTATATAATTGGGGAAATCGTTGAGCGAAAAAATTTAGAAGTGGCCTAATTTTATATAGCTTGTCAAAAGCAGGGTCATTTCGGGGAGGGCACTGGGCGTTATCGTTAAAGTGGAGGAACCGCATAATTATTAAATATCGGGATCTTGGCATAAGGGAGGAGAAGAGTGGCATGTGGTGAATGGGTTTGGTGGACCAGTAGGAGTACAATTGGTTTTTTTTTTAAAGTGCCATAGTAAAGGTTAGGCCTAAGAACATTTTAAATTCGTCCACGGTTAGTTCTCTCCACTCAAAGGGGCGGGCATATCTGGAACCAGGGTTACTTCTTATGTACTGTTGTGCGTAGAGATTGCACTGGGCCACAATGAAGGATAGCAAATCTTCGGTGAAAAGTAAATAAAAAAAATTAAGCATTGAAAAGTTTTCGGTGTTCACCTGGACACCTGGCTGGGCAGTGAAAGGGGGGATATTTGCTGCTCCGGAATTAGGGGGAAGCCACAGGGGGTTTTGAAGGCCATAGGGAAGGCTGGCATGGCCCCTTTGTTGCAGTGGCACAGCGCTTGAGGCGGACGGCACAGCGCTTGAGGCGGACGGCACAGCTCTTGAGGCGGACGGCACAGCGCTTGAGGCGGACGGCACAGCGCTTGAGGCGGACGGCACATCGCTTGAGGCGGACGGCACATCGCTTGAGGTGGACGGCCCTGCGCGTCTGGGAGTAGGCCGCTTCTCCACGCCAGCACCCCTTCTTTTCCTGGGCCCACGTTCCTCTTCAGATTCTGAATCCGACCCACTGTCTATAACTGGTTCATAGGCCGAATCCGAATCGGACAGAGACTCCTCGCTGCTCTCATCGCTCATGGCAAGTAGAAGATGTACGGCCTGCTCACCGGTAAAGAATTTTTTTGCCATACTGGTGGCTGGTGAGGCTGTACTGCAGAGCACTGTGGTGGCACTGATGGACACAGGTGGGCACTTATGTGCACTGTAGTGGCACGGGTGTGGCTCTGGTGGGCACAGGTGGCTCTGGTGGGCACAGGTGGCTCTGGTGGCTCTGGTGGCTCTGGTGGGGCTCTGGTGTGCACTGATTAGCAGAAGGCGGCACTTATGTGCACTGTAGTGGCACGGGTGTGGCTCTGGTGGGCAAAGGTGGCTCTGGTGGGCAAAGGTGGCTTTGGTGGGCACAGGTGGCTCTGGTGGGCACAGGTGGCTCTGGTGTGCACGGATTAGCAGAAGGCGGCACTTATGTGCACTTTAGTGGCACGGGTGGGCACAGGTGGCTCTGGTGGGCACAGGTGGCTCTGGTGGGCACAGGTGGCTCTGGTGGGCACAGGTGGCTCTGGTGGGCACAGGTGGCTCTGGTGGCTCTGGTGTGCACTGATTAGAAGAAGGCGGCACTTATGTGCACTGTAGTGGCACGGGTGTGGCTCTGGTGGGCACAGGTGGCTCTGGTGGGCACAGGCAGCACTGGTGGGCACAGGCAGCACTGGTGGGCACAGGCGGCACTGGTGGGCACAGGCGGCACTGGTGGCCGCAGGCGGCACTGGTGGGTGCAGGCGGCACTGGTGGGCGCAGACGGCACTGGTGGGCACAGGCGGCACTGGTGGGCACAGGCGGCACTGGTACGGCACTGTTTTGGCACTGGTATAGGACTGTTGTGGCTCTGGTGGCACTGGTGCGGCTCTGGTGACACTGGTGCGGCTCCGGTGACACTGGTGCGGCTCTGGTGTGGCACAGGTGGCACAGATGTGGCACTACTGGGCACAGATGTGGCACTATGGACACAGATGTGGCACTGATGTGGCACTTTAGGCACAGATGTGGCACTGATGTGGCACTATGGGCACAGATGTGGCACTGATGTGGCAATATGGGCACAGATTTGGCACTATGGGGCAATATGGGCACAGATGGGCACTATGGGGCACTGTTATGGATGGCAAAACTCACAGTTTATCTCCTCTTCTCTCTCGCTGATACTGTGTGAGGAGAGGAGAGGAGATAAACTTTCATTGACCTTGCTGTGTTTACATTGTGATCGCGCCGTCATTGGACGGCGCGATCACATGGAAAAAGACCACTGTTACTGGTCAATTTCCCTGATCTGTGTAGCGCCGGGTCTCATAGACCCGGCGCGCACAGAATCTTCTGTGTGCGCGCCCGAGGCGGCGCGCATTGCTGCTTCTGCGGGGCGCCGTTAATTAACGGCAACCCCCAGTTAAGCAACCACCTTGCCGCCGTTATATGACGGCGGCTGGTGGTTAAGTGGTTAATATGATAATCTATTGCAACATTTCATGTTTTGCCTGATTCTATTATTTTATTTGTAGAACATGTGTGGCTTACAGTATTCACTATAGTAAAATGTTAGAATATTTCATTGCTATTGTTATCCTTGTATGGTACCATGTTTCATATTGTTCAACTTGATGGTGTCAGATGCTCACATAATAAAATATTTCTGCAAATGAAATCATTATAATAGGCCTTATTTTATTGATTGTTACTTTACATACTGTAAGATTGGGGTAATCGGACTCCAGCGGTAGGTGCGTTTTTAGTGAATACGCCAATCCTGAACTGAATTTTTAAGGGCCTGGTAGCCCACTTTTATTTAAAAGCACAAAAAGTGTACAAATACATCAGTAGCCATCACAAGGGGCTCCACCATTGCTGTATCTTGCATACTCAACACTTAAGCCTCCTGGCTTTCATTCTTGCCATCCGGCTGTTTCAGGCCTTTACCCTAGGCTTAAGGTCTGCTCCTGAGAACAAAAGAGTTTCCTAGAGTTAAAGTGGGGATTCACCCAAAAATAAATTGTTAACTTTACATTCAGCCGAGTTGTCCTAATGACAATCGGCTGTTTTTTTGTTTTTTTTTCCCGTACATACCGTTTTTCACCGCCGCTTCCGGGTATGTCTTCTGCGGGACTGGGCGTTCCTATCTGATTGACAGGCTTCCGAGCGTCGCATACAGCGCATTACGAGTTGCCGAAAGAAGCCGAACGTCGGTGCGGCTCTATACGGCGCCTGCGCACCGATGTTCGGCTTCTTTCGGCAACTTGTGACGCGTAGTATGCGACGGTCGGAAGCCAATCAGATAGGAACGCCCAGTCCCGCAGAAGACATTCCCGGAACCGGCGGTGAAAATACGGTATGTATGGGAAAAAAACCAAAAAAAAACAGCCGATTGTCATTAGGACAACTCGGCTGAATGTAATGTTAAAAATTTCTTTTTTGGGTGAACCTCCACTTTAAAGGGGAGTTCCAGCCATTTGTATGTTTATTAAAAGTCAGCAGCAACAAAAAGTGTAGCTGCTGGCTTTTAATAAACAGGCACTTACCTGCTCCAGCGCTCCAGCGACGCGCCGGCCGGGGCTCCGCTCCTCTCCCCCCCTCCCCGGCCGGCGTCTTCATCTTCAGTGTGGGCACCCGGCCGTGACAGCTTTCGGCTTCACGGCCGGGCACCCACTGCGCATGCGCGAGCGGCGCGGCACTGCGCATGCGCGAGCGGCCCGGCCCGGCGCCGCGCCGTGTAATTGGCCAGGAGATCGCCTAGGACCTGTGACGTGTCCTAGGCGATCGCCTACAGCAGCCACTTCCTGAAGGCGATTAAGCTTAGTCGCCTACAGGAAGGAGGAAGTGGGACAGGAAGTCCCACTCGTGCTGAAGCCCCCACTCCCCCCCCAAAAAAATTACATGCCAAATGTGGCATGTAAGGGGGAGAGGAGTGGGTTAAGAGGAAGTTCCAAATTTGGGTGGAACTCCTCTTTAAGCTCTCTCCTAGCTTACTCCTGGTCAGCGCCTTGCTGCTCAATCATCAATGATATCTGCCTCCTGCAAACATACATGCTCTGACTCCTCTCAGAGGGATGGGAGGCCACCTGACTCCCAGAAACAGACTTCCTGTCTGTTGGGTGGAGCTCTGAGCCATAGTCAGGTCAGAACTAAATAGCTGAACACACAGCTGTGCAATTAGTGCGTCTTTCTCTCCAAAATATGGCATAAACCAGCAACCTTTAAGGTCACACAGAGTCCCACCACCACAATACGTATTGTTATTTTTATTTTTTATTTCAGTCCATTTTATTATTGTTCAAAGTTCACATCTCTGTGGGAAGAAAACCCCTCCAGCACCGTCCCAGCACAATGAGCCCTCAATACTTGTATGTGGCCACCAGGGCCGTCTTAATAGCATCATGGGCCCCTGGGCAAAGTAATGCACTGGGGCCCCACCAGCTCGCCCCAATTTACATACCTACTTTCAATAAATAAAATATAAATAATTGATAGAATTAATCATATATTCATTAGTACTTTCAATAAAATTGATTTTACAAAGACTAGTCAATGCAAAGGACACAGTACAGGAGGCAATTCAGAAGGGCACAGTAAGGGGGGGGGGGGTGTCATGAGGGCACAATTCTGGGATCAGGAGGGTACAGTATAGGTTCTAGAACACTTCCCAGGACACGACCATATTGGGACAGTTTAGTAAAAAGCATGACTGTCCCAGCAAATCCGGGACAGTTGGCAAGTATAATGTAATGCAAGATTATTGTGGGGCCCCCCATGTACCTGGGGCCCGTGAGCAGTGCCCAGGAGTTCCCTTTCATTAAGATGGCCCTGGTGGCCAACCTTCAGGCTGGAACTGCTAGCCAGGCCACTGTCACTGGCCAGGAAACAGAGGATACTTTTATCCATACTCTTCATGTTATGCAGTGGCAGAGCAGAATGATATGCAGTGTATTCAACTTGAGGGCCACTTAATCGATGACAACCTAAGGGTTTAAGTATACTGTAGTTGTCATCCTGCTGTGAAGTAATGGGAGAGAACTATAAATGTTAGGAGCTGACGCTGTCCACCGTGGAGCATACAGGAACTAGCATCAGTTGAGGTACCAGCACTTCTACAATAGCTAAACAGCAAATTCTTATGGCTTAACACTTGAGAGCTGTTCTCTCATTGATTGCTCTAGGCTTCACAATACCTCTGGTGGCTGTTGTACTCCGAACAAGAATGGTAGCTCAAAAGCAACTTAGGAAGTGAAGTCTTACTGTGTTGCTGCTTAATTCACCTCTCTTGTTTGCACTCGTGCTACCTTATATAGCTTTGAAAAAAAGGGACAAAGCACATAAATACTGTATTTATTGGCTTATAACACTCACTTTTTTACCCTGAAAATAGAGGGTAAACTGTGCCTGCGTGTTATACGCAGGGGGCTGTGGAAAGTTTTTTTCCTGAAACTTACCTTTTAAAGTTAGGGTGCTTGTTATACGCCTGTGCGTGTTATACGCCGATAAATACGGTAAGTGCTGCTTCACTCTTCCTTGATAAATGATGCTGTAAATAGGTACAGCTATCTAGGTGACTATGGAAACAAACAGTCTAAGAGGCGTTTTGCCAGTGCATATTGAAACTACATGGCAACACAGCCGATAAACGAATGAATATAATGGGGGAGATTTACTAAGACCCCTTTCACACTGGGCGTTTTTCAGGCGCTGTAGCGCTAAAAAAAGCACCTGAAAGATGCCACATCAGCAAACCCAATGCGAAAGTCAGAGTGCTTTCACACTGAGGCGTTGCACTGGCAGGGCATCAAAAAAAGTCCTGCAAGCAGCTTCTTTGCAGCGCGTTAGGAGCGGTGAATACACCACCTTAAAGAGCCCCTCCCCATTGAAATCTATGGTAAGCGCCTGCAAAGCTGTCAGTGGTGCTTTGTGGGCACTTTTAACCCTTTATTCGGCCAGTAGTGGGGGTTAAAAGCGCCCGCTAGTGCTCAGCTAGTTTTTGCAGCGCTTTACCAGCGTTTTTTGGGTGCTGGCAGTATGAAAGAGGTGTTTTTTTTACATTTTTGACACTTTCTTTTGTGAAATGGTAGGGGTACAATGTACCCCATTACCAATTCACATAGGGGGGGCAGAATCTGGGGGTCTGGGGATCCCCTTTGTTAATGGGGGCTTCCAGATTCCAATAAGCCCCCGCCCGCAGACCCCCACAGCCACCAGGCAAGGGTTGTGGGGATGAGGCCCTTGTCCCCATCAACATAGGGGCATCCTCCCCATGTTGAGGGCATGTGGCCTGGTACAGTTCAGGAGGGGGGCGCTCTCTCGTCCTCCCTCTTTTCCTGCGGCCTGCCAGGTTGCGTGCTCGGATAAGGGTCTGGTATGGATTTTTGGGGGGACCCCACGCCATTTTTTTTCATTTTGGTGCAAATTCCCCTTCAAATCCATAGAACTGATGGGTCTGGTATAATATTCATACCAGACCTGAAGGGCCTGATATGGAATTTGGGGGGACCCACATTTTTTGGGGGTTCTGGGTTCCCCTTAATATTCATACCAGACCCAAAGGGCCTGATAATGGACTGGGGGGGGACCCCTGCCTTTTTTTCAATGACTTTGATCTGTATTGCCAGGACCCGACAAATTATGAATAGCCGCGAGTAGTTTTAAATTACTTTTTTCCTTTAGAAATTACATTTTGTGCAGGGACAGTTCTAAACACGGGAAACATGCGCTACTTTACATGCGCTACTTTACTATACACACCCCCCAGGTACTATATTTAAAGGAATATTTCACTTTTATTGTTTCACTTTAAGCATTAATAAAATCACTGCTCCCGAAAAAACTGTAGTTTTCAAAACTTTTTTTTGCATTGATACATGTCCCCTGGGGCAGGACCCGGGTCCCCAAACACTTTTTATGACAATACCATGCATATTAACCTTTAAAATTAGCAAATTGGAAGCTATATTACACACCCACAATGAAACACTAAATGAAATATATTTATAATTACAATATTTTACAGCTGTTAGTGGAGATTTTACATAAACCCAAAAGGCAACAATGCCCATCTTAATACATGTTTGTTTAACCGCTTGCTGACCAGCGCACGGCTGCACAAATGGGAGTACGTCCCCTTTAAATCACGGCTTAGTGGGCGCACGTGCGCACGCCACATACGCCGTAGCTGTGCCCACGGGTCCCGCAGACTCCATGTGGACTCCATGTAACTGTGCCGGGGCCCGCGATAGTGACACAGAGCTGCAGATGTGTAAACAAGGCATTTCCCTGTTCTGCCTGGCAACATGACAGGGATCTACTGCTCCCTGTCATCAGGAGCAGTGACCTCTGTCATGTTGTAATGACACCACCCCCCACACACAAAGTTAGAATCAGTCCCTAGGTCAAGTTAGGTTTTGTTCAGATCCACCAAGCCATGTTTTGGCCTCCCGCAGCACCACTTTATAATCTTTAAAGCTTTTGCCAACCTGTTATTTATTTCTTTAGTTAGGTTCAAGTAGTTACATATAATTGCACATTTTAGTTTAGAAAAATAAGTCTAGAGATTTCAAATAGACCCTGGCTAAATTATAAGGCATTCAAATCATGTACTGACTACTCAAAAACTAGAGACAGAAAATCTAAAGTACCTGTGTCCTTAACAGCCCCTATACGCCACTCTTCCTCTTTGTACAAAATGGTCATCTTCTGTTTTCCTGTTCTGTGCCAGTACGCAGCAACTGTATTTGACCAAAACCACAAAAATGTCAAAAACAAATTAGAACATCATGGGCGCACTACTCCTATACATACATTCAGCAACATCTGAGTTAAAGCAAAGGTTGTAATTTCTGTAATTTTCCAAACATGAATAAGCAGAGATAGAATAACCCTTTGTATTCATGAAAACACTTTAACACTTTAACTAGTTCCCTTTTGGAGTACTTTTTCATTTTTTGCACACATGTTAAAACATGCATTTTTGGCTATAAAATGACTTAAATCCCCAGAATGTAATATATTTTCTGAAAGCAAAAGCCTTGTAGAATAAAAAGATGGGACCAGATTCTCAAAAAAGTGCCATCTATGCGTAACTTAGTGAGGCAGGTCCCGTATTCTCAAAGAACTTGCGGCCAAAGTTACGGCGGCGTAGTGTAACTGTGCCAGCGTAAGCCCGCGTAATTCAAAATAGGCTAGTGTGGGCGTGTTTTATGTTAATGTATCGTGACCCGACGTGATTGACGTTTTTAACGAACGGTGCATGCGCGCGCATGCTCAGTATCATGTCGAATTTTCAAATTAAATTACGCCTGCTCAATGCCTACTCGACGTGAACGTAACGTACGTCCAGCCCCATTCACGGACAACTTACGCAAAAGACGTAAAACACGACGCTGTTCCGACGTTTCCGACGTCCATACCTAACATGACTTACCCCTGCTTCATGAGGGGTAACTTTACGCCAGCGTATGTCTTACGTAAACTACATATCTTGCTACGCCGGGCGCACGTACGGTCGTGAATCGGCGTATCTAGCTCATTAGCATATTCGACGAGGAAATCTACGGAAGCGCCACCTAGCGGCCAGCGTAAATATGCAACTAAGATACTTACGCCGCTCGTATCTTAGCCGAATTTATGCGTAACTGATTCTAAGAATCAGCCGTATAGATACGACGGCTCTCATTCGGACTTACGACGGCGTACATGGCGCTACGCCGTCGTAAGTCCTTTGAGAATCTGGGCCATGGTTGCTGCAATTTTGTATGTTGCCAGATATTTGTGCAACTGTTTTTCAAATGCATATTTTCTGGAAAATACACACTAAACATAATTTTAGTACAAACAAACATAATATACATATTATATAGTAATGCCGCATACACACGATCGGACATTCCAACATCAAAACCGTGGATTTCTTTCTGACGGATGTTCGCTCAAACTTGTCTTGCATACACACGGTCACACAAATGTTGTCGGAAATTCCAAACGTCGAGAACCCAGTGACATACAACACTACGACAACCCGAGAAAAAGTTAAATGATTCTGAGCATGCGTAGATCAGATTCCGAGCATGCGTAGAATTGATTCAGAGCATGCGTAGAATTTTTGTGCGTTGAATTGTGTACACACGGTCGGAATTTCCAACAACAACTTTTGTTGTCAGAAAATTTGAGAACCAGCTCTCAAATTTTTGTTGTCGGAAATTCCGACAGCAAATGTTCGATGGAGCAAACACATGGTCGGATTTTCCGACAACAAGCTCACATCGAACATTTGTTGTTGGAAATTCTGACTGTGTGTACACGGCATAACAACCAATTTCTTTGGTAAAATTTAAAAGAAAGTTGTGCGTTGAGTAAATACATACAAAACTTGTCAAGTCTTAAAATTACATGCACCAGTGGTATTGCAAAAAACGATGGTATCTAAAAATCTAGTTAGGCAACACTTTAAAAGCCCTCACAGCTCATCAGTTTAGAGTTAACCATGAAGCATGGCAATAAAATGATTGCTGTCACTCCAACGTTTTCAACAAAACCTTGTAACTGCGGTGTACATGCATGTGTGCACCCTGTGCACGCATATGCATTTGTGAGTGGATGCAGGGTGACAGTTACCGTATTTATCGGCGTATACCGCGCACTTTTTTGCCCTGAAAATCAGGGCAAAATCGTGGGTGCGCGGTGTACGCCGATACCCGCTTTCCCGCGCCGAGTTTGAATACTGTGCCGACATATACCGAGCGCAGTACACTCGGGTATAGTTGGGCAATCTCGGCTCCTTCCGCGCTCACGTCCTGGACGTACAGGACGTCAGCGCAAGAGTTGCCGAGCCTGCCCGACAATACACAAGTGTACTGCGCTCTGTATATGTCGGCGCAGTATTCAAACTCGGCGCGGGAAACGAGCGGGGAGGACGCGAGGACGCCACAGAAGGACGCCGGACCCGACGAAGAGGACACCCGAAGCCGCAGACGGATGCCGGAACCGACGAAGAGGACACCCGAAGCCGCAGAAGGACGCCGGAACCGACGAAGAGGACACCCGAAGCCGCAGAAGGACGCCAGACCCGACGAGGCCGCCGATGGACGCCACGCAAGACACCAAAACTGTAAGTACAAAAAAACGTTTTTTCCGCAGGATTCGGGGTGCGCGGTATACGCGGGAGCGCGTTATACCGCGATAAATACGGTACATTTTTTTTGTTTTTGTTTTTCACTTTTATTATATAGATTATTACATTTTTTTAGGGCTGTTATTGATTAAAAATGTTGGGGCTAATCCACAAAGATCCGGCGTAACGTAAATTTTCCCATTTAAGTTACACTGCCTTAAAAATTCTACCTAAGTGCCCGATCCACAAAGCACTTACCTAGAAATTTTTGGCTGTTAAACTTAAATTCCGCCGGCGCAAGGCGTTCCTCTTCAAATGGGGGAGATTCCCATTTAAATTAGGCGCGCTCCCGCGCCGGCCGTACTGCGCATGCTCGTGACGTCATTTTCCCGACGTGCATAGCGCGAAATTACATTACGCCGAGCTTTGTGGATCGCGTCGGGTCAATAAAGTTGCGTCGGGAAAAAAAAAAGATACGGCGAAAAAAAAAAATTTCAAAACAAAAAAAAAATCACGTCGCTGGACAGAAGGGTCGATTTTTACATGGTGTAAACAGTTTACACTTTGTAAAAGCAGCCCTAATTTTGCGTTTGCAAACTAATACTTACGGAGAAAAAACGAAGCGTAAAAGCTTCGTGGATCTCCGTAAGTGCTAATTTGCATACCCGAGGCGGCATTTCGACACGAAATGCCCCCAGCGGCGGATGCGGTACTGCATCCTAAGATCGGGGAGTGTAAGTCCCTTACACATGTCGGATCTTCTGCCTAACTATGGAAAACTGATTCTGTGGATCAGTTCCATAGTTAGAAACAGGGATACGACGGCGTAACAGCAGTTACGCCGGCGTATCCCTTTTGAGGATCTGGCACGTTGTGTTTGATTAATTGTTTTGTTTTTTTAATCGATTAATCAAATAATTTCGATAAATTTTAACGCACATACAGATCCAACTACTTTTAGCTGATCTCCTTGCAGGCTGATTCCCAGTGCAGCTACCAACCACTGGAAAAATGGATAGCAAAGGCAGCACTCGATGGGAATAGCATTAAAACTTTTATAGTCTTCAAGTAGGTAACAAAATAAATATTGCACTGGAGATAAAATCGATGTAGCTACATAAACTGTAAAAATGGTGCGAGTAATACCAAACGGTAGCAAAAGCAGTCATAAAAACATGTAGCTAAGTATGATACTGGTATAAAAATGTGTACAACGATACCAATGCTGAATCCAGATGAGGAGGGGTTAACATCAGTCCGTCGGCATGTAGATGTCCCGTGAAGGGAACTATCACAACTCCCAGTGGATGGCTGTAGAATCCCAGGTTGATAGAGGGAAGTGTAACAGCCATTGCGTGTGGCAGATAGTAAGGCCCCGGCATGCATATATGAAGGCACAGCAAAGAAGCCCTTCCGATAGACACGGCAAGCCCCGCCGGTGTCTATGACGTCACCAGATCTCCTACGGAACTCCCTGAAGACCCAGAAGCCAGCGGAGAGGTGAGTACCAATCAAAATAATTTGATATCGAATCATTTAAATGGTGGCGTGACAAGGGGGTGTGCCGTATTGGGCGTTTTTTTTCACATTTAGGTCCCCTTTCTGAACAATATTTTGTGGATAATTTTAATCTTCCTTCCTCTGAGAAATTTAGATTTTCTCAAATATACGATTATGCTCAGAGACTTTGGACTGACGAAATTGTATCTGGACGTCTATCTCCATATGAGCATAAATGTGATCAAGCTTCGGAGAGAAGGGGAGTTATTTCGGTTATATATAAATCACTTGCGACAAATGATAATAAATTACCTCATATGCTAGCTTGGGAGAGGGAACTTCATGATGAATGGGACTTGAAAGATTGGTGTGGAAACTTTATTAGATCTATTAAAGGCTTTATGAGTGTGCCTCTTATGGAGGCAAATGTGAAAATATTTACCAGGTGGTATCTTGTTCCTCTAAAATTGGCATCTATTTATCCCTCCTCCTCACCTCTGTGCTTTAGAGGATGCCATGGGGTGGGCTCTATGATACACACATGGTGGGAATGTCCAAGGATACGTGGATACTGGAACAAGGTATTCCATATTATTAGACGGGTCACGGGTTGTAATTTACATCAGTCCCCGGCGATTGCTTTGCTAAATGGATTCATACCTCAGGTTCAAAAGGTTACCAGAAAACTGATATTATTTATCCTGACGGGTGCTAGAATTACTATAGCAGCTGCCTGGAAGAAACCATCGGTTTCTATACTAAGTATGAAAAGAAAAGTCACATGGATAATGGAACAAGAAAAAAGAATTGGCTCCATGATGGATAAACTTACCCAGTTCAATGAAATATGGGAGCCTTGGTTGAAATTTATGGGAATCTCATATACCTTGCGGATTTAGTATTAGCTTTCGCTTTGGACTGATGTGCACTTTGACAGGTAGGCTCTTTGTCCTTCTTTATCTCTTCTCCAACTCCTTTCTCTATCTTTCTTTCTTTTATTATGCTGTCTTTTTTTTCTCTAATATTATTTCTCTTTCTCTCTTATTATTTTGTTTATGTTGTTTCTTTTTTTTTTTTTTTTTTTTTATTATATGTATAAGGAACAAGTTTTGCATACATATATTGTTCTTTTCCTTTATTTTGACAAGAATAATATATATTCTTTATTATTCTTCCCATATGTTACATTTTATTTTAAAATGGTTTGATTGAACCTAATTGTAATGGTTTCTTAAACCCTCTTAGGTATGTTATATGGAGGATGGTTTTGAAGTTGTCCTGTTATCGGGATATTCTTATTATCTATTAAAAGAGAGGGGGGATGATAGGGGTTATTCTGCCTCTTAGGGCACAGAGTGATTCCATTAGGGGTGTCGGGGGGTGGAGTTTACCCTAGGCATCTATCCTCCTTATAGATCTAAACAATCTATTATATTTTTTTAAATTTAATGGGTCTGGATTGGATTATACAGATTATAGTATCTCTGGAGGTTGGGGAGGACAATTGGGTTGGATTTTGTTTTCTTCAATATATTTATTCTTTTTTGTTATTCACAATTTCTTTTACGTTTTAATGGTACTTTTTAGTCTGTTACAGCGTGACAAATGTGCTATCTCCATTACAAACGCTACTTTTACCCGTCTCATACTTTATTCTGAGCATGCGCGGGTTTCTAAGCATACACACGAACGTGTTTCTTGTCGAAAACCAGCCCGACGAGGAACACAACGAGGAGATTGAGACTCCCGTCGAGGAAAAAGAGAACTTGTTCTCTTTTTTCCTCGTCAAGTTCCTCGACAGTTTTCTCGATGAAAAACATACACAAGACCCTTTTCCTCTGAAAAAAAACTCTGCCACCAAGTTTCTTGATGAATTCTGTCGAGGAAAACGGTTGTGTGTACGAGGCCTATGACATAAAATCATTCTGGTAACAAGGCCTTATTCATAGGCTTTGAACTATGATTCAACTTTAGAGACAAAATGGTTTCTCTTTTGTTCATAATATACAGGAATAGGAACAATATGAAAAATACATATAATGCATAATATAAAGGCCTATATATATATATTCTTTTAACCCCAATTGTTCTGACAGGTGCACGACCAGAATCGATGAGTCAAGGAAGGTCTGGGGTGTTGACAGAGGGGAGAAATGGAGGCGGTTTGACCTTGTTTGGGCAAGAGAAAAAGGGATGTGAGCCCGATGTACAATTTTCGAGATCAAGCATCTTAAAACCAGGACATTGAGACAAAACACTGGCAAACCAACACTGTTTTAAAATGGAACCTGGGCCTCCGATGGTTAATGAAAGAAAATCAAAATGACACACTCTATATACAGTATTTCTATTTTATTAAACTGTACAAGCTGTGAAGTATATTAGAAAATGATGAGTTACTCTTGAAAGAAATCGAGATTGGACATCAGACATCAAAGGCCTTTGTTGTGAAGATTTTTGGACGCTTGCCAGAACTATCTATCATGGGACAGTGCTTTTATACACACTATTTAGAAGTCAAATGTCACTTGAAATGTGTATTGACAGCAGAACTAAAAATTGCTTAGTCTAGCCAACAATTTAAAGAAAACAAGCGCTTCATGGGACATATACAAAAACTGTTTAATACTATAAAGTATTGAATAACGCATAACAGGAAAATGGCAGGATGTAATATAGTACAACATCTCTCATCCCTCCCTACGAAGAGAATGTTGTACTTTTATTTTTTTTACAACTTTTTACTGCATACATTGTTTGGTGTTGGATGGAGGGTAGTTTTGGCTTCCTGCTTTTGTTCTTTAGGTAATCTTTCATACATTACATTATTAAATGAATTAGTAAGTGAGTGAAAATTGCAAAAGTTATGCTTATCAGAATAAATAATTTTTATTATTATTGTTAATTTATACTTGTATTATAGCCCCAATACAGTACAATTTATTATAAAAGGCCTTTTTTATTTAGCATTTTTCTGGATAAAGTCTATTGTGGTTTTGCTGCACATTAATTGCATCTTGAGATAAGGTAATGATCATTATGTTCACTGAACCAATAAAAACCCTGTAAAAGAGATAAGGTAAGAAATTGATATTAATCACTTAAAGCGGACCATTTCTATCATTTTTTTTTCATCCTTTCATCTTTTAAATCTTCTGCCCTTGTTGTTATAACTTTGGATAGTAAAACATGTTTTTTTTTTCTGCCAGTAAATACCTTATACAGCCCACTTCCTTTTTATTGTCTGTTCATTAGCCTAGGCTTATGACATCATGCCCAGCTCTCTCTCTCACTCTTGTGAGAGTTTGCCAGGAAGGGAGGGGGGTGCGTCATAAGAGGGCCAATGAGAGATGCAGGGCTGGAGGTGTTTCTCTGTGTGTTTGTGTAAATCCAGGAAGTGATCAGGCAGCAGCTTCAGCTTAACAGTTAAAATTGATGCAGGCAGACTTAGTGGATGGAGATTTCTGCAGCATATTTGGCAAGTACAGAATCACAGTATATACAATTATATGCAAAGTGGTTGGAGGGAAGCCTCAGAATGGCAAAGATGGCAAAGATGTTTTTATTACATAAATATGTGAGTAGAGTTGAGCGAACACCTGGATGTTCGGCTTAAAAAAAAAAGTTCGGGTTCGGGAACCCGAACCCGAACTCCGAACCCCATTGTAGTCAATGGGACACGGACTTTTAGAAAAAAAAATGCACGGAGGTCCCCGCAAATTCAATAACCAGACCCTTTAGGTCTGGTATGGATATTAAAGCGGGGGTTCACCTGTACATAACACTTTTTCCCCTTAGATGGATGCTCGTTTTGTCTAGGGGAATCGGCTAGTTGTTTTAAAATATGAGCTGTACTTACCGTTTACGAGATGCATCTTCTCCGCCGCTTCCGGGTATGGGCTGCGGGACTGGGCGTTCCTATTTTGATTGACAGTCTTCCGAGAGGCTTCCGAAGGTCGCATCCATCGCGTCACGATTTTCCGAAAGAAGCCGAACGTCGGTGCACAGGCGCAGTATAGAGCCGCACCGACGTTCGGCTTCTTTCGGCTACTAGTGACGCGATGGATGCGACCGTCGGAAGCCTCTCGGAAGACTGTCAATCAAGAAGGAACGCCCGCTCCCGAAGACCCATACCCAGAAGCGACGGAGAAGATGCATCTCGTAAACGGTAAGTACAGCTCATATTTTAAAACAACTAGCCGATTCCCCTAGACAAAACGAGCATCCATCTAAGGGGAAAAATTGTTTTATGGGTGAACTCCCGCTTTAAGGGGAACCCCGCCGTCAATTTAAAAAAAATGACGTGTGGTTCCCCCTAAATATCCATAACCAGACCCTTCAGGTCTGGTATAGATATTAACCACTTAAGCCCCGGACCAATATGCTGCTAAATGCCCAAAGGCGTTTTTACAATTCGGCACTGCGTCGCTTTAACAGACAATTGCGCGCTCGTGCGACGTGGCTCCCAAACAAAATTGGTTTCCTTTTTTCCCCACAAATAGAGCTTTATTTTGGTGGTATTTGATCACCTCTGCGGTTTTTATTTTTTGCGCTATAAACAAAAATAGAGCGACAATTTTGAAAAAAATGCAATATTTTTTACTTTTTGCTGTAATAAATATCCCCCAAAAACATATATACATTTTTTTTCCTCAGTTTAGGCCGATACGTAATCTTCTACCTATTTTTGGTAAAAAAAATCGCAATAATCGTTTATTGGTTGGTTTGCGCAAAATTTATAGCGTTTACAAAATAGGGGATAGTTTTATTGCATTTTTATTAATTTATTTTTTATTTTTACTACTATTGGCGGCGATCAGCGATTTTTTTCGTGACTGCGGCATTATGGCGGACACCTCGGACAATTTTGACACATTTTTGGGACCATTGTCATTTTCACTTTGTGCATTTAAATTGCATTGTTTATTGTGAAAATGACAGTTGCAGTTTGGGAGTTAACCACAGGGGGCGCTGTAGGAGTTAGGGTTCATCTAGTGTGTGTTTACAACTGTAGGGGGGTGTGGCTGTAGGACTGACGTCATCGATCGAGTCTCCCTATAAAAGGGATGACTCGATCGATGCAGCCGCCACAGGGAAGCACGGGGAAGCCGTGTTTACATACGGCTCTCCCCGTTCTTCAGCTCCGGGGAGCGATCGCGCCGGAGCGGCTATAAACGAATAGCCGCGCCGTCGTCCCAAATCGCTCCCCGCGGGAATCCGACCGCCGCATGTAGCGGGGGGGTTCCGATCGGACCCCCGACCCGCGGAAAGGCAAGGACGTACCTGTACGCCCATTTGCCTGTACGTGCCATTCTGTGGACGTACATATACATGCGGCGGTCGGGAAGTGGTTAAGGGGAACCTTGCCGTCAATTTAAAACAAAAATGACGTGCGGTTCCCCCTAAATATCCATAACCAGACCCGTTATCCGAGCACGTTGACCTGGCCGGCCACAGAAAAGAGGGGGGGGACAGAGTGCGGCCCCCCCATTCCTGAACCGCACCAGGCCACATGCCCTCAACATGGGGATGTCCCCATGTTGATGGGGACAAGGGTCTCATCCCCACAACCCTTGCCCGGTGGTTGTGGGGGTATGCAGGCGGGAGGCTTATCAGAATCTGGAAGACCCCTTTAACAAAGGGGACCCCCAGATCCTGCCCCCCCCTGTGTGAAATGGTAATGGGTACACTGTACCCCTACCATTTCACGAAGGAAGTGTAAAGTATTGTAAAAAAACACACACACCGTAGAATAAAGTCCTTTATTAATAAAAAATAAAAAAACTCCAGCGGTGATAATCCACTCGTTCCCGGCTTCCTGCTCCAACGTTGTCCCGATCCTGCGACGGCTGCGGGTGATCTCCAGCGATGAGAAGATCGAGCGATGGCCGGGTGATCTCCGCTCCAGCGATGAGAAGATCCATCCGGAGCGCAACATCCCCGACCTCCTCTCAGCGCTGGACACAGCCCAGCGAATGACGTGCTGGAGCTGTGACATTACTTATATAGAGGAGGCAGGGCCACCTGTCACGTGACCCGCACCCTCTGACGTACCCTCTGCTATGTCACTGGGGAAGCCCAGGAACCCCAGTGACGTAGCAGAGGGTACGTCAGAGGGTGCGGGGTCACGTGACGGGTGGCTCTGCCTCCTCTATATAAGTAATGTCACAGCTTCAGCGCACCATTCGCTGGGCTGTGTCCAGCGCTGAGAGGAGGTCGGGGATGCTGCGCTCCGGATGGATCTTCTCATCGCTGGAGCGGAGATCACCCGGCCGTCGCTCGATCTTCTCATCGCTGGAGATCACCCGCAGCCGTCGCAGGATCGGGACAACGTTGGAGCAGGAAGCCGGGAACGAGTGGATTATCACCGCTGGAGTTTTTTTTTTTATTAATAAAGGACTTTCTTCTACGGTGTGTGTGTGTGTGTTTTTTTTACAAGACTTTACACTTCCTTCGTGAAATGGTAGGGGTACAGTGTACCCCATTACATTTCACACAGGGGGGGGGGGCAGGATCTGGGGGTCCCCTTTGTTAAAGGGGTCTTCCAGATTCTGATAAGCCTCCCGCCCGCATACCCCCACAACCACCGGGCAAGGGTTGTGGGGATTGAGGACCCTTGTCCCCATCAACATGGGGACATCCTCCCCATGTTGAGGGCATGTGGCCTGGTGCGGTTCAGGAGAGGGGGGGGCCGCACTTTGTCCCCCCCTCTTTTCTGCGGCCGGCCAGGTCAACGTGCTCGGATAACGGGTCTGGTTATGGATATTTAGTGGGAACCGCACGTCATTTTTGTTTTAAATTGACGCCGGGGTTCCCCTTAATATCCATACCAGACCTGAAGGGTCTGGTTATGGATATTTAGGGGGAACCGCACGTCATTTTTTTTTTAAATTGACGGCGGGGTTCCCCTTATATCCATACCAGACCTAAAGGGTCTGGTTATTGAATTTGTGGGGACCTCCGCGTATTTTTTTTCCCCGAACTCCGATCCCGGACCCGAACTTTTTCCAATTATTCGGGTTCGGGTCCGGGTTCGGGAGAAACCCAAAGTCCGTACCGAACCCGAACTTTACAGTTCGGGTTCGCTCAACCCTATATGTGAGCAGACTGCAGTTCCTCTTTAACCACTTAAGCCCTGGAAGAATTTACCCCTTTCCTTACCAGAGCACTTTTTGTGATTCAGCACTGCGTCGCTTCAAATGACAATTGCGCGGCCGTGAGACGTTGCTCCCAAACAAAATTGACGTCCTTTTTTTCCCACAAATGGAGCTTTCTTTTTGTGGTATTTGATCACCTCTGCGTTTTTTTTTTGCACTATAAACAAAAATAAAGCGACAATTTTGAAAAAAAAACAATATTTTTTACTTTTTGCTATAATAAATATCGCCAAAAAATCAAAATTTTTCCACAGTTTAGGCCGATACATATTCTTCTACATATTTTTGGTAAAACAAATTATTGATTAGAGCGTCTACAAAATAGGGGATAGATTGATTGCATTTTAGGGCACGTGCCCCCTAGACGGCCAGGATGGGAGATCCCATGTGTGGACGTCATATGACTATGGGCGGGTAGGGAAGTGGTTAAAGACCAAGCCTATTTTTGACACTTGTTGTTTACAAGTTAAAAAACAGCTTTTTTTGCTAGAAAATGACTTAGAACCCCCAAACATTATATATAAAAGATAAAATGGTGGTCATTGCAATACAATAGAAATACCACCTTTTAATAGAAAAACATATAGCCCATATTGTAAAAGATAATGTTATGCCGAGTAAATTGATACCCAACATGTCATGCTTCAAAAATGCGCCCGCTCGTGGAATGATGACAAATTTTGACACTTAAAAAATCTCCATGGGTCAGTTTCAAATGTCTTAAAATCTCTCTCTCGCTAAGTAAAAATCATTTTGGGCAATCTGTATGTAGCTCTTAATTTTTACAAGAAATCTGTATTTTTGGCTAACTGAAGACACCCAAAATTTAGCGCAGTTTGGCATCTTCATCCTGGTCACCAGATAACCTTGTCCCGGCGATGGCAGCATTGCAAGGTCAGTGTCACTGGGCACATAAGGAGACAGTAGCATTTGTATGGCCACAATAGGAGAGGAGCGCGCACCAATAACAACTGTGACATGGGAACCTATGTGTGACATCTGCTCATCAGGCTTTATCAGCCATCGCCAAGCTCTTTTTCCCCTACAGCCGCTGTTGACTGACAAAGGTAAGATCACACGACCAGACCTTAAAATGTTGCCCCCCTCTGAAAAAAGTTCAGCGGACGCCCATGTTTGTAGATGTTCTTTTATTCATGTTTGAACAGCTTCTCTCTCCAAAACAGCTTGAAGCAGGCCAAATGCAAGTTGGGTGGATGTCAAATGTACCTGTCAATGAGTTCTAAATTATCTTAGAAGCTTCTTATGCTGATGTTGTCAAGAGCAAGCTGAAAATAACCTGTTGACACAGGCACTAACACTTTTCATCCTTCTAGAGGAGGACACAGTTTTGTACGCTAAAAAAAAAAATGTTTTTGAGTAATTTTCTACTGGTAGCCAATGTCTCATTGGTGCTGCTGTGCAGCTATATATGAAATATTGCAGCAGCTACAGCCATTCCAAGGAGGTGCCAGGAATATCATTGAAGTGCTGCCTGAAGGGAAGAGCAGTCCAAGGGATGAGCAGACCCTATAACCCAGCCACTGATATAGGCTGCCCCCAAAATACATACTTTTTTATTATATTTATATTCTGTATATAATATATCATGGTGGTTAATCCTCAGGCCATTCAGCTGGTGGGTGTTCTAAACAGTTTGGAACATTGCAGCATGCTATTTTTTTTAAATACAAACATGTTATACTTACCTGCCCTGTGTAGAGGTTTTGCACAGAGCAGCCCGGATCCTCTGCTTTTCGGGTTCCTCTTCGGTACTCCTGGCCCCTCCCTCCTGTTGAGTGCTCCCACAGCCCCTTTGTCCATTCAGAAACGGAGCCGCAGACCAGCCCTGCCCCCTTTCTCTCCTTATTGGCTGACTTTGATTGACAGCAACGGGAGCCAATGGCGCGGAGCTGCTGTCTCAGCCAATGTGGAGGGGAGTCTCAGGCAGCTGAGACACTCCTGCAACATTGTTGAATCTAGATGGGGCAAGGTAACTATTAGTGGGGCTGCTGCACACAGAAGGTTCTTTATCTTAACGCATAGAATGTATTAAGATAAAAAACCTTCTGCCTTTACAACCACTTTAAGTAAACTTGTCACAAACTCTGACAATTCAAACTGAATATAAGTAAAAAAAATGCATAAGCAGAAGTTACCTACCATGAAAAGCACATTTAACAATCACTAGCAAATTTATTGTCAGCTGAAGTTTAATGCAGTTTCAACTCAAAGTTAGACTAGCCTTGCCCCCTCTTGCTTCCAAGCTTTTCCATTGGATATAAAGTTCTTCCATCATATTTATAAGTAATAGTGAGCTAAGGAGGCAGAAGGGGTGGAATCAAGCTTTTTTTGTTGTTGAAAAAGTTTGAAGTTTTCAAATATCTTTAGCTTTCTGTAATTCTGGATGTACTGTTGACTTTAGCACACAGTTTTTATTTAATCTTCCCTCTAAAAACATATAGGTTTGCATTGCATTTCCAAGAAAAGGTATATTCTCTTAAAGTGACCTTACAATACTTGTCCTGACCCCTAAGGCCCCGTACACAGGACCGAGTTTCTCGGCAGAATTCAGCCAGAACTCGATCGGAGCCGTATTCTGCCGAGAAACCCGGTCGTCTGTACACTTTCGGCCGAGGAAACCGACGAGGATCTCGTCGGGCCAAATGGAGAACATGTTCTCTATTTCCTCGTTAGTCAATGAGGAAACTTGGCTCGCCGAGATCCTCGGCAGCTTCACAAGGAACTCGACGAACAAAACGATGTGTTTTGCCCGTCGAGTTTCTGGGACGTGTGTACGGGGCCTAGGAAGTGCTGGCTACTGATTGACAGCTAGAAATTGTCGCTTAGAAGGTAGTACTACCAAGAACACAATCTTTCCTATGAATTTTGTGTAGTATTTTGTCTCTATATAAGGCCAGAACATGATTGCTTAGTGTATTTTTTAATGTGTTTAATTTTTGTTTTATGTGTTTTTACTATGTTGCCCTTTTAATTTATATTAAAGTAATGCGTGACAAACTCCTGAGGAAGCAAATTATATGACGAAACATGTCAAGAAATTTGTCTGCTAGCATTTATGAAATTCTATTGAATATATGATGGATTTTTATATCTTTTCTATTCTTTGTATAATATATATTATTTTTTGATATACATTTTGAATTTTGTTGCAACTTAAAAATCCAGTTCCAATTCCTATATTTATGATGCTCAGATGCTTCTAAAGTAGTACAAGATATGTTATGGCTTTTTTGCTATTTCAAAACCATTAGGCCTCGTACAGAAGACCGGATCTATCCGCTGGGATTGGTCCGCAGATCAGTTCCAGCAGATAGATCTGGTCGTGTGTACGTCCGAGCGGACATTTATGGCGGATAAAAATCCAGCCGACGGATTCCCAGCGGATAAAAATTTCTTAGCATGCTAAGAAATCTATCCGCTGGAATCCAGTCCAGCCGACTGATACGGTCGTCTGTACAGACTCACCGGATCAGTCGTCCGCTCCCTCCCTCGCATGTGTCGTAATGATTCAACGCATGCGTGGAAGTATTTACCTTCCAGCGTCGCGCACGTCGCCGCGTCATCGTCGCAGCGACGGCGCGACACGTCACTGTGGATGTATTCCGCGCGGATTTCGATCTGATGGTGTGTACAGCCATCAGATCCAAATCCGCCAGAGGATTTATCCGCTGGAAACGGTCCGGCGGACCGTTTCCAGCGGATATCCTCTCGTGTGTACGGGGCCTAAGGGCCCCGTGGACACCACAGAATGCCACAGTTGCACATGTGCAGCCACATTGACTTGGCTTGACACAGAATTGACACACAAATGAAAAAATATTTATTTGTGTACAAGTTCTTTTTAAATGTGCCAAAAAAAAAAACATCCTGTATGCTTGCATTATTTGAGCTTATTTCCATTTAAGAGGATTATAATCATTTTGAATTACTCTGTAATACACTGCATGTAAAGGGTTGATTTGTGTAAAATTGTAACAATTTTCTCTTGTAGGTCAAGCTGTACAGAAATTTTATTTTTAATGGTCTATTATTTGGCAATCATATGACAGCCACAGCTTCTTAAAACCTAACATATCGGCTGACAGTTATGAAATGTGTTATCAGGATTTGGATCACAATTTGGACTACAAAGTGTACAAGCTATTATAGCGCCAATGAATAAGCATTAGAGCATGCTTCACTTTGATTAGTGTATTTACATTCAGCTTTAACATTTGCTATATAAAAATATAAATGGGGGAAAAAAGGAAAATGTTTTAGCTTTTTAAAGTTCAGAAGTAAATCTGTCATTACTAAAGTTGTATGTGAACATACTTTTCGCATGAACCCTTTAGTGCCAATAGTGTACTGAATAATGGGTCACGTAGGTGTTTAGGGCTGATTCCATCTCTTGCATATTTCCCTTGGCTAGTAAGGAAGCCCAGCATAGAAGTATGCTGTGTGGAACCATTAGAATTTTCAAGAAAAGGCATAACTGAAGTCCAGGAGTCAAGGAAACGGCTAAAGCTGAAGGGGTCATGTAAAGCTATCTGCATTAAATGATAGATGCCTGTAGTGTACTGATTAGGGTTGCCACCTCATTCCTTTAACTGCGAACACGTATTAATTACACAGACTCTGTGACTGATTAGGGTGGTAAACTCACTTGGTGTCTTATCTGCATTAAATTAGCCTTAGAACCTGTGTAATTCATATGTGTTTGGGTTTAAAGGGATGAGGTGGCAACCCAAGTTCTAATGCTTCCTGTTGAGTATCTTTACTGTACTGACAGATTTCCTTTAAGAACATGGGTTTTGTTGAAATCACTAAATGCAACTAATAACACTTATAATTGCACTGTCTATGCAAATATATAACTTCCAATTTGCAGTCTAGTATTAACACCCCCTCACTCTGATTCCGCCCAGGACCGTTTTTAAGGTAGGGCAAAAGGGGCCCCATCATTGTTGTGGGGCCCAAAGCAGCTGCCTCATACTTTCCAACTGTAGTGCCCTGCTCCCAATGACTGGGGCACTATTGTAAATTTAGGGGATGTTTGAGCCAATAATGGGCTCAGACCTTTCTGAATTTCTGTGAAATTGGCCTCTGTCCTGGCTAATGGTTATGCTTGGTAGGATTTTCCCCTGGTTGCCTGTAGGTGGCTTACCAACCCAGGGCCCATGTTGGAACTCAAGCGAACCATGGTATGTTAAGTGACCCTTCTCGGCAGCAGCCCAGTGGGAGTGGTGCCCCGCTGTGCATGCTAGGAAGGGATACTTAAGGGTCAGACGCTATTTTTTGGGGTCCTTCGCCTCGTGGCCTTCCTGGCGCGAGGCACGTGTGTGTGATTCCAGCCCGGGGACCAAGTTGGTCTGAGCCTGCATCTCTATTGAGTAGGCCCAGCTATGCTGGCTGGGGCCTATGATTCAAGAGGGGATTCCAAGCTGTCCATCCAAGTGGGGGAAGCTGCTTAACGAAGGAAGCCGGGGGAGGACCTGCCCTGGGGGAGACCAAGCAAGGCAAGCTAATGTCTCTGGATAGGCCTGGTGACCTTGTTATAAAGGGATCCACTACCCAATTTGTCTTACAGTCCGCCTGATCTGCTTAACGGCTCTTTTGCTGTAAGGTAGGAAGTTTGGGACTTAAATCCTGTGGCAGAGGATCCCTGACTATCCATCTTTCGTTCTTAAGGACGGTTTGTGGCAGAGACTGTTCTCATACTGTCCGTGCATCATCCCGGCTGCTAGGCATGTGAGAGGGGTCTATCCGGGTGAGCAATGCCCACTCAGGAGAGAGTGATAAATACTGGAGCTTAGATACTTTTTGTGCATTCTGTACCGCGTACCTGAACCTTCCCCTTCTCTCCTTCTACTTTCTTCACAAGTTTTATGCAGCAAAAATAAAACCTAACAGTTGAAGGTTTTACATCTTGTGTGGACATTGCAATTTCTACAGACTTTCTTCCCCTGACAACGAACTTAGAGGTAACATGCAATACCCAAATCTAAACCGGCAGCTCCTATGGGGGTAATGCTACACAACTATCCCAGTTTAAACTCCCTTATCCCTTGAAGTTTTAGTCCCATGCTGTGTCCCGATATCTCAGTGTATATTTCTGTTGCTGCCGCCCAGCTGTGCCCTATTGCCATTTACAGTTGACTCACCTGCAGACCCTGTGTTTACATGTAAATAACCTTCATGGATATGTAAATAGCGGCGACATTAATATGTAAATAGGCACAAAATGTGGCATTGATATGTAAATAGAGGCAGCATTCATATGTATATTATGTCCCCCTGAGGTCATATCTACCATCACTTTTGCTGAATGCTGCCCATTGGGAGGTAAAGGAGCATGCTTGAAAGTCCTGCCTACAAACTATAGTCATTAAGCCTAACATCAGCCTGTTCTGCAAAGGTAAGCAAATTGGAGGTGGAACCCTTCTACAAAGAACATGGTGCTACAGTATAGATACATTCCAAATTCTAGCTTTAAACAATATATTAACTATACGGTCAACAATGCAATGGTGATTTAAAGTGCAAGTGCTTATATAATCACATAAAAAAATAGGTGCAAACAGGTCCAAAAAATGCAGCAATGGTCACTAAATGATATGCATTGGTAAGTCCATGCATCAAATGGTTGACTTGAGAGTAGACACCATCACCACGGAACAGATATCAAACTGACGACACCCGGTGAGAGGTAGAGGTAAGTGCCGACTTACCATACCACCATGACCCTTCATTTAAAAAAAAGGATCAGGTGGAGCTTTAGTACAGTTGGTGGCCTAAGGTCTGTACTGCTACCTGGATGGGACTGGCCAAGAATGGACTCCAACAGAAGAAATTACCATGGATAAAATGAGGAAAAACGGACCATAGTGAAGTTCTGCGATTTATTGTAAAACAGATTAAAAACAAAAGCCAAATGGCCGCTTACTTGTGCAAGTGCCGAGACCTTGGCACTAAGGAATCAAGCGTGTTACAGCTAGATGTGATGTAGAGCACCAGATGCACTGTGTCTCACTCGCGTGGGTAGCGCCCCCTTATTATTATACACCCCCACATTGCTAAAGTTGTTTTCACACCACTTTAGGGGAGCAGCTTCTTTAATATATTACCATAGCGTGGAGTTCTCTATTTTTTCATGGTGCTACAGCACCCTAAATCTTGATGCATGTGAATACGCACATGCATGAGGGTGTCATTAACAATTAATGGCACTTCTGTGTATCTGCTAAAGGGCAGCATGTTTCTGTGGTGTCAGGAAAGCGATTTTGCATGTATATCCAACACACACAAATGTGCATGCAGGCTAAATGTCTCAGTTACATTGGTGATCAGAGTAAATCTTCTCATTACATTGGGGCTTGGTATACAATCCTTCCATTCACACTAGTGGCCAGTGTGAAGGTCCCCCTTACATTGGTGGTCAGTGTAAATCCCTCTTTACATTGGTGATTACTGTAAATGATCCAATTACATTAGTGGTCAGTGGAAATCCCCATTACATGGGTGGCCAGTGTAGAAACTCCTCTTTATATTGGTGTTTATTAAAGATATCCAAAAAAAAAAGTTCCGAATCCTCCCTTACATTGGGGATCCATGTAGAAACCACCTTTAAATTGGTGGTGAGTGTAAATCCCCCTTACATTGGTGGCCAGTGTAGAAATGCTACTTTATTGGCTGTTGATGTGAAATCCCCCATTACATTGGTTGTCAGTGTAAATTCTTCATAACATTGGTGATCAGTGTACATTTCCCTTTACATTGGTGGTCAGTGTAGTGCAGAATTGCTCATACACTGGTAGTCAGTGTAAATCCCCCTTTACATTGTTGGTCAGTCTAAATCCCCCTAACATTGGTGGTCGGTGTAGAAGTGTCACAAGTGTTTTTTTCCAACCACTGTAACTGTCACGTTGCTGGACAGATTGGTCTGCAGGAAAATGTAGAAAAATACAAATCAAGGCACATGAAATAAACAAGAAATACCAGAATACAATTTATGTTAATGGTATAGTACAGGACACATGGCTATAGTCATAGACCAAGGGTTATATGCAGGCTACCATCAGGTGATTGGACATTGACAAATAACTTTGCTAGTGCTGCTCCTAGAGTATTCTCATATACCCCACTCACTTCGTAAGACTCTAGTTTTTGCTAGTGTTCTTAGGTTATGGGTCTCTTCTCCTTTGGGGATATTTTTTAACTTTATAAACCATTTATTTTTTAGTTCAGACACTTCTATCAAGATTTGACTGTATTGTCCTAGGTTATTTAGCAGTTTCCAGGTCAGTAACTCTCAGTGTTTACCTTGTTAACCCAATGTTTTGTGACCAGACCCTGAAGATCCCTTCGGAGATATGCTCAGTTATTGCTCACTTTGACAGGGGAAGCCTGGACCATAAATGGGTCTAGCAACATTAGCCAAGGTAAGACAGTGCTTCCCTGTAATTTGGACTGTTCCCAGGGCTCAAGTCCTGCGGGAACACGTGGGAACGGCATCCCTGCACTTTTTTCACAGCAGGAACCCAGTTCCCTTTGCAGGACTAGAGCAGCTGAGAGCAGCCGAGCCAATCCTTCAGTAAGTGGCGATGCCCAGCTCGAGTCACTGTCAGGTGAACCTTAGTAATCCTTTATGTTACTGGCCACTTCCTGTATATGGATTCATCGGGTAGTGTATTCCTTCACTTCCTCGATGCCGCAATGTCTCCTGGGAGCTCTTGTCATTGTTCCCAGGAGACATTGCGGAGGCCTGCCGCGAGTTATCGCGGGATTTAGAAAGAACTTGTGGATCGAAAAAAAAAAAACATGCGGTTTAGTAATTATGCATATGAGCGTATATTTTTATTTTTTTTGGTGGGGGAGTGGATCTTGGATGAGAGTTCCCACACTTTTTTCCCCAGGACTTGACCCCTGACTGTTCCAAATATATCAACCCACATGGCTTAGCACCCAAGCAGATGTGTAGGCAAAGGGATGGGAAGGTATTCACTTAATTGTGTTTTTCCCCATTTTACTTGTGCCTAACAAGTTCCTGTCTGACAAACTTCCACCCCATGTTTGATGCACTTGTAGCGCTACCCCCCGAAGAAGCCGCTGGTTTTAGATTGGGGTGGGTGTTTACCTCTGCGAGGGTCTAGGGTAGATGATGAGAACCTCAGTAAATGGAATGTCCAAACAGCAGGTGTATTTTCTTGTGCTTTTATTTTACCCAACACAGTAAACAGTAAAACTTGAGGTAGATAGCAGAGATGTAAGACGAGGAGAAATAGCTCAACAGTATGAAAGCAGTCCTGCTTCCAACGACACTTTACTTTCGTCGCTACTCCAGCCGGAGTGGGTATAGTGTACCTGGACAGGCCTCTTACACCGACCTGGCAGCCAGAGTATCACTCGGAACCTTGAGGGAAAACAAGTCTCTGCCACAGACCCTTCCCTAGAACGTGGATCATGGAAGAAAATCCTCCTCAGTAGTACTTATGCCTGAATCTCCCTCAGGTAGTTCTCAATTGGGTCATTGACTGACAGGTGGCTGACATCCAACCTTTCAGTGTCCGATTACCTTGATCCCTGATGGATTGTCGAGGCCCTATTGGATTGCCTGCCTCGCTTGTCTCTCCTCAGGCTGACTCCCCACCGAACAGCTATCTCGCTTGGGATCTTTCCTCAGAATTTGGGGACCCAGTCGACCACTGGGCCCCACCACAGCTTCAGTTGCTCTGGGCCAACATGGTCCGGAACCACGAACACCACGTGGTGTTCCTACCCCAGCCTGGTAGGACATCTCGCCGGGGAGCCGTGATGTGTGGTCACCCTGAAGGTGGGCGCCACACCAGGAACAAGACACCGCCCAATGGTGTCCGCTCCAGAAGTACCCTCTCCCAGCATGCCCCGCGAGAGAAAACCCCTCCTGATTGGCTGCTGGCAAGAGGCACCCTAGCCTGGACTCCACTGGCGCCACCTGTCACCCCGGGTTGGTATAGCACCCCAGCAACAACAGAATGAGCCCACAGTACAGCCCAGCCAAAGCAGAGGCCCAATTTGAACAAATCAACTGGATGAGAGCTAACTAACTCTCTAATCCCCCTTAAATTTAGAATAGCACCGGTACTGAAAGTACACAGGCGCTACACACTTCCTTTTAACTTTTGCTACAAAGACACAGCCAAGGAACACGGTCAGCATCTGGGTTATAGTGGAACCTGCATTCTGAACAAGGAAAACCCATTCCTTCACATTAATTCTGTGAGTACGTACCCTTTACTTAGCAATGGTGGATCACAGGTGCATGGAATTCTGCTGATCACCTACAGGAAACGCAAAACACCACTTAGAGTAATGACTGTTTCCTTGTCCTGGAACAATGCCCTGTTATTAAATCACTCCCATCCTCTGATTTTAGCTTCCTCTCAGGAGCGCAAACTACTTCCTTTTCTGATAAAAGCAGATTTTTCTGCCACTACGTCTGTATTCTTTGGAAAACTTGTAATACTCTTGGAACCCTCAGTTTCCATAGGTCAAAAATTCTGCACTGCCTCTCTGACTTTGTTTATAAATCAGAGACCTCTTTGGGATGAAATAGAGGAAAACAAAACAGATATTGTAGCAGAAGCTGCAGAGGATTTTTCAACCCTTGCATTTTATAAAACACAAAAAGTTGTTTTCCACTGTAGACTCACTGAAATAGTCTTTGTCTAGAACAGGGATCCTCAACATACGGCCCTCCAGCTGTTGTAGAACTACACATTCCATGAGGCATTGTAACACACATACACAGACATGACTAGTCATGATGGGAATTGTAGTTCCTGAACAACTGGAGGGCCGTAATTTGAAGACCCATGGTCTAGAACCTGAGGGCCAGATCCACGCAGCGGATCGTAATTTTCGGCAGGCGTAGCGTATCGTATTAACGCTACGCCGCCGCAACTTTGAGAGGCAAGTGCTGTATTCACAAAGCACTTGCCTCTAAAGTTACGGCGGCGTAGCGTAAATCTGCCGGCGTATGGGCGCGGAATTCAAATGTTAAAGATGTGGGCGTGTTTTATGTTAATTTTACTTGACCCGACGTAAATGACGTTTTTCTGAACGGCGAATGCGCCGTCTGTGGGGGTATCCCAGTGCTCATGCTCGAAATTAACCCGCAACAAGCCAATGCTTACGACGTGAACGTCATTCTACGCAAAGCCCTATTCGTGAACGATATATGCAAACAACGTAAAATTTTAAAAATTCGACGCGGGAACGACGTCCATACTTAACATTGAATACGCATATAGCAGGGGTAACTTTACGGCGAAAAAAGCCTTACGGAAACAACGTAAAAAAATGCGCCGGCCGGACGTACGTTTGTGGATTTGCGTATCTAGCTAATTTGCATACTCAACGGGGAATTCGACGGAAGCGCCACCTAGCGGCCAGCGTAAATATGCACCTTAGATCCGACGGCGTACTAAGATGTATGCCAGTCGGATCTAGCCCAGCATCAGGCGTAACTTGTTTTGTGGATACAAAACTAAGATACGCCGGAGCAAAATAGAAGTTACGCGACGTATCAATAGATACGCCGTCGTAACTTCTTCGTGGATCTGCCCCTGAGTCTCCACAGACCAAACAAGCCCCTATGGACTTCTGGGAGGATGGCAAAGCCAAAAAAGACTTTTCCTATCCATGCACAAATTGAATGTGCATTATATGAGGATTAGCCAAATACTGGAAGAGTATTCACTCCCCTCAAGCGTTTTGCTAAAATTTATCTTATGAAAAATGAATTTAAGAAGAAATGGCCTGCTAGTAGATCCTGCCATTTCAGCCCCTCACCTTACAAATTATGGGTCTGATGTATCAGTAATAATAGCTATATTTGTTGAGTTATGAGTGAGTATTATAATTAAAGCTGTAGATATTTTAATGAATGAAAAAAACAAAGAATATGGCACACCCAAAACAGATATTTTTCCTATCATCACCTTGCCCTATATGGACATTTTTTATAAATAAACATGAAATTAATCTATAAATAATTGCCTTAAAAAAAAAAGAACCAGAGGGATTGAAAAGTGTAGTGTCTCGTTACATTGTTGGTCCATGGTGAAATACCTCTGTACATTGGTGGTTAATGTAGTTGACATAAATTGGTGGCTAGTATAGGGGATGATTACAAAAGAGCTCCCATACATCGGTGGTCAGTGCAGTTCAGAAAGCCACCCCTTAAATTGGTGTTCAGTGGCAAAAGGGCCCTCTTACAATGGAGGCGTACAAACGATCAAATTTTATGGCCATAATTGTCTGACATATGTGTTGTGTCGGATAATCCGACGATGTGTATGCTCCATCAGACAATTGTTGGCTGAATTAACAACAACAAATGTTGGCTGTTCATGCTCACCAACTGTCTGGCAAAAAATCTGTTACGTCGGTTTATCCGATCGTGTGCACACAAGTCCGTCCAACTAAAATCCAAAGTACAAACACGCATGTTCAGAACCAATGTTAAACATCAGACAATAATAGTAGAAGTTGCCCAAAGGGCAGTGTCATCTTAAGAGCATTATAGGCCCCAGGGCAATACAGTGCACTAGGGCCCTGTCTACACAATCACGCACGAGAATTTACTGACAAAAATCATAAAATTTACTGGCAGAACCACATCTTTTACTGCCAGTTCAAAAAAAGTACCTAAAATTACAGTTTTCAGTGCCGAACAATGCAAATGTCAGTATTTAAACTATAAACATATACAGTAGCTAGTGCTATTAGCAATGTGTTTAAGTTAAACAAAAGTAAAAAATAAAATGTATTCATTGACATGAAGGTCAGGTTACTATAACCCAGCCAGCACAGAGTTTCCTCTTACATCAGAGTCTGCAGGATTCCCCCTTACAGTGAAAGGGAACTCTTATGTAAAGGGGAACGCTGCAGATCATGATCTAAGGAGGGAACTCTGATGTGGAGGGGGGCTCTGGTGACCAGAGACCACCTTATATCAGAGTCCACTGCTTTCTCTTTCCCACTTACATCAGGGTCCGCAGACTGAGTTCCCCCTTGCATTGTAAGGGGGAATCCTGCAGACTCTGATGTAAAGGGGAACTCTGATGTGGGGGGCATTCTGGTGACCAGAGACCACCTTCCGTAGAGTAAATACACTAAGGTAAGGGGGGTCACTAATATAGGAGGGGGAACCTTTATATCAGTGCCCCCTTACATTTTTGCATTCACTCCCCCCTTACATCAGCAACCCCCCGCACTCGTGGAGGATCGGATCTTCTCTGTGATTTCCGCAAACTGGGCATGGGCAGTTCTAACCCGTCACTCTCCACAATTTTTTACTGGAGTTGCTGGGCAGCCGGTGGGGCCCCCCAGGCAAGCAGGGCCCCCGGGCAACTGCCCAGCGTGCCCAATGGAAAAGATGGCCCTGCCAAAGGGTGGCGGTAAAGAGCTGAAAAAACACGTAGTTTGGTGAAAATTGGCTGAAAATGTTGTGCCGTGTGTATGCATACCAAGTTCACAGTCAACGCCCTTCTAACCAAAATCTACGGAAAAGTCCACTGGAAGTCCAATCGTGTGTACGAGGCTTAACCACTTAAGCCCCGGACCAATATGCTGGCTAAAGACCCAAGGTGTTTTTACAGTTCGGGACTGCGTCGCTTTAACAGACAATTGCGCGGTTGTGCGACGTGGCTCCCAAACAAAATTGGCGTCCTTTTTTCCCCACAAATAGAGCTTTCTTTTGGTGGTATTTGATCACATCTGCGGTTTTTAGTTTTTGCGCTATAAACAAAAATAGAGCGACAATTTTGAAAAAAATGCAATATTTTTTACTTTTTGCTATAATAAATATCCCCCAAAAACATATATAATTATTTTTTTTCCTCAGTTTAGGCCGATATGTATTCTTCTACCTATTTTTGGTAAAAAAAATCGCAATAATCGTTTATCGGTTGGTTTGCGCAAAATTTATAGCGTTTACAAAATAGGGGATAGTGTTATTGCATTTTTATATATATATTTTTTTTTACTACTAATGGCGGCGATCAGCGATTTTTTTCGTGACTGCGACATTATGGCGGACACTTCGGACAATTTTGACACATTTTTGGGACCACTGTCATTTTCACAGCAAAAAATGCATTTAAATTGAATTCTTTATTGTGAAAATGACAGTTGCAGTTTGGGAGTTAACCACAAGGGGGCGCTGTAGAAGTTAGGGTTCACTTTGTGAGTGTTTACAACTGTAAGGGGGTGTGGCTGTAGGTGTGACGTCATCGATCGTGTCTCCCCTATAAAGGGGATGACGCGATCGATACGCCGCCACAGTGAAGCACGGGGAAGCCGTGTTTACACACGGCTCTCCCCGTTCTTCAGCTCCGCGACCCACGGCTAGGTACAAGTACAGGACGTATATATACGTGCTTGTGCCCAGCCGTGCCATTCTGCCGACGTATATGTGCAGGAGGCGGTACGGAAGTGGTTAAGGAAGTTCAAAGCTCAAATAGTGGTGTTCCCCTGCCTGGCTATTGAGTGCATGGACCGGTAAAACAGAATTACAGATAGTAAAAAAAACTGCCTATGTTTATTATTCAGTATGTTTCTAAAACATCTTTGTTCAAGGTTATGAGTCTTGAGTATTGTTTTTTTTTTTTTTTACAATGTAAAGTATAATATTTCCTATCATCTGTACCCAGTCTTGCCACACAGAGTTAATCCAGCTCTGAGCAATCCTCTTTTATTGTTCAGTGAAAATTAACAGACTTCCAGATAAAACCCTGTCTAAATAAAAAGTCAGTTCCTCTCTCCTTGCTTTGAGTGACAGGTTATTTACATATCTAGCTTGGACATGTTTATCATATGTTATGTTATGTTTATCATAATATGAGGTGATTCACAGTTCATTGTATATTACCAGGATGTGTTATGTGGGGGAGGGGTGGATTTCTCTTTTTTTATACTGTGGATCACCTCATATTATGATAAACATAACATAACATATGATAAACATGTCCAAGCTAGATGTGTAAATAACCTGTCACTCAAAGCAAGGAGAGAGGAACTGACTTTTTATTTAGACAGGATTTTATCTGGAAGTCTGTTAATTTTCACTGAACAATAAAAGAGGATTGCTCAGAGCTGGATCAACTCTGTGTGTTAAGACTGGGCACAGATGATAGGAAATCTTATACTCTACATTGTGACATAAAAAAAAAAAATGGGGGGTTTACATCCACTTTAACTCTGTATGTCAAGAGCACCAAGACTCACTTATTTATTTTATTGGCTGAAAACGAAATTCTCCCTCATGCGGGAAGCAAAAAATAAAAATAAACAACAAATTAGACATGAAAAAAAAATGGGTTAAATAAGCAAGGGGTGAGCTGGAAAATATTATGTGTTCTTTTTCGTGAATCAGACTTTGTTTTCATTGAATGTCTGAACTGCCCTTTTTTTTTGCCTCAACACCTCTGATTTATTTAGTTTGGAACAGAAATACAAACAATGGACCTCAGGCTCGAAAAGGTGCATGCACACAAAATTATTTAATAGTCCCAAACCACCAATGAAATCAAAGTACCACAGGCTTCAAAAACTTCTAAAAGGAATATCAAATAGGATTTTACAGGCTGGGTTAAAATATCTATGAAGCTTTGGTGAAGAACAACAAACAAGCAGTAAATTGCTGAATGATGGCGGCAGTTGTCTAACTCGTGAACAAACAAGAGATCAAAAGAGATCAAAAGTAAGAAAAGAAACACAAACCAGAAAACAATGCCAAACAATGCCAAATCGACATGATTTTTACTGAAAAATGTATAAATGCGATGAGCTGATTTCATGCTATTGCATTTAGATTTTAAGAATTACTACAGCAAACATCTCCAAGAGACACAAATTTACAGATTTTGCTAAACCTTTTCTACTATCAAAATAAGGAAAATGTAAAAGCATTGCAAAAACATTTCTTACAATAACTGCAAGCAGTAAAGCTGGCTATAGATTGATCATCTTTTTTTGATCAGCCAGCGGGCTTAATTAAAAAAAAAACAGAGGTAGATGGAAGAATCCTCCTGTCCCCACCGACACATTGGGGTTCATTTACTAAAGGCAAATAGACTGTGCACTTTGCAAGTGCATTTGTACTCGTTATCCCCAGAGCTTAGTGAATGTTTTGAAGCTTCACTTTTAAAAAAAATAACCAATCCGGTGCAAGGAAAAGAAAATACACATGATTGGATGATGGAAATCAGCAGAGCTTCACCACATTTACTAAGCTCTGGGGAAAATGAGTGCAACTGCACTTGCAAAGTGCACAGTCTTTTTGCCTTAAAGTGGAGTTCCACCCATTTTTTTATGTTTGTCTGTGCTGCATGCTCTAATCTCATAGTGTTCAGAATGGACAATTTTTATTTAATTTGTTGCTTGTAAATACCTTTATTTTGTAGTCCTTCATTACTTCCTCCTCCTTATTTGCCTAGGCTATTTGCAAGGGTTTCTGGGATAGGCATCATGTTTCCCAGTAGTCCTTGCAAACCTGACTGAAACCTATTACATTGCTTGTGCACTGAGCATGTGCGAGATATGCAAAGCTGAAATCCAGGAAGTCATACAGTCTGGCTTCATGATGCCCACACTTAAGATGGCCACGGTCTATTTCTAGATTATAAACTATTTAAATGCTGTAACAATCTAACAAAACGGACCTTAGTTTACAGACTAACTTTACTAGAATACATTAAGCTTGTGTATTTCAGGGGTATTTATATTTAAAAAGTGAAATTGTGGGTGGAACTCCCCTTTAAGTAAATCAACCCCATTGTATTTTTTTCCAACAATCCTGTTAAGCAGAATTTGCCCCGTATGGATTGAAATTTGTCTGGGTCCTGCTGAACCAGATGAATTTCCTTCCATCTATGGCCAGCTTTAAGAAACTTGTAGTGTTGTAAAATGACAACGTTTCACAGTATAAATTGGTAAAACCAAAAAACAGTTCAAATATACTTTGTTTGCATAAATATAGTATTTTTCTAAATGTTTTTTATTTAGAGGAAGCTTGGTGGTTCAGCTAGCACTGGGGTCTTGCAACACTACGCATGGAGTTTGTATGTTTTCATGTATGTGATTGCATGCATTTCCTTTGGGTATTCTGAACTCTGCTAACATTACAAAAAATGATAATTGATTAGTTTGCTTATAACCACACTGATCCTTTTTGTGACTGTCATTTTGGGAATGGGGGACTGATTTGGATGATTTGTTGTTCTTGGTGAAAGATAGCACTACACAAATGAGCAAAATAAAACTGTATTTATTTTATGTTATGTATTTGTAGCAAGGTGTCACTTTGCAAAGTAGCTAATAGACTACAGTTTGCGATTGAGAAGGAACTCAACTCCCTCCGGTGTTCAATTGTTATAATGCTGCTGCTTGTTCTGTTTAATTATATTAGAACAATGCATTATAGACCTTGAAGTACAGGGAGATAAAGACTTTATTGCCTTGGGTGTTTAACAGACTACAATGCCCACAGTGCTACTGTGCTACCAGAGCGCATTGTAACACGCCCAGCCTTCTGGGAGGAGCTACTTAAAGGAAGGGGAGGCTTGCATCCGGCCTCTTGGGACGGCATCTTCAAACAAGCAGGAAGCCTGTGCTGAGGCTTGCTACGAGGGCGCCTAGGCCAAAGAAGCCTGGGCCTACAGTCCCCAGAGCGGATCGCCTATCCTGAGGGGGATCCGTAACGCAGTGTTTGATCTACGCTCCTCAGCAACCAGAGTCACCTATCCACCGGCCCTTTGTGACGGCTGCGTGGAGGACCAGGGACTGCCAGTGGTGGAGAGGCTGAGAACCGGGATACTACAGACGGAGCGTACCGGAGAGGCGAGGCCTCATTTGTTGAGAGGGCACCTGCCCAGCGTTATAATAACTGTATCGCAGGAGATCTGATAGACTCACTATTATTGTTTGAGGTTAACACGCCACATGCAGGGATAAGTTGCATCCGGCAGTGACTGTGCATTGAAAGAATTGGCGCCTGTTTTGCCAGCACGCTATATTTACTGTGAATGTTCGCTACTTCTTTTTCTTCATACCCATTGGATTACAAATTGTTAATGTGCACCAACTAAAGCTAGCTAAGACTATGGTTAACCGGAAGGAATGGTTACAGGATTCAGTTTGACTGTCTGAGCTAACATAGTAGGACATGTGTCTGAGAGTTGCCCGCTAGGGGGAGCCAAAGAGTATATAGACTCACATTGTTCTATACTCATTTGTGCAGTATTATTTGTAGCGCCCCCTTAATTTTTAGTACGGGCGCTACGCTAGAATAACTAGGAATGGGAGGATTAGTTTACTCCCATTCACAGTTTATGAAAGTTTAGGCTGTTGCCAATTTTCAGAATTTGTCCTGTGGGTCAGTCTGTGCTCCGGGGGTGCGTTATCACCCCTGGGCGGCAGCTAGCGCTAGAGGGGTTCTGACAGACCCACCTTCTCCTAGCAGCCAATCAGAAGAGGTTTTCCCTTGTTGGGCATGCTGGGAGGGGGATATATCTGGGTGACCGCCTTTTGGCCGCTCTGTTCTGTGCAGGGCCCGAGTTCCAGGTGCGGTACCTACCTTCAGGGTGCGCGCATCCATGGGCCCCGCCACCGTGGCCTGCTTTACTGGGGTCATGCACCGTGCAGAGCCTCATCCTAACCAAGAGAGGGGCCCCAGCGACTGGCTGGGTCCCAACCTTCTGCTAAGAGGATCCTAAGCCGGGAGCTGTGCGATGGGGGATTGGCTCGGGAGAACCTAGAATCAGAGGTTGTCCGGGAGGCCTAGACGAACCATCGGGGATCCAGTCACCAGACTACATGGCAGGTATGCTCAAGCTGTCAGTGGGTGACACTATCTGAACTGACTGGGAGGACTCACTTAATCTAATTTCACAAATCTCAAATTGTCAAGCCTGTGGCAGAGGCCTGTTCCTCCCAGTGATACTTAAGTGGCGCTCCGGCTGCCAGGCATGTGATAGACGCCTGTCCGGGGGCACTTTACCCACCCTGATTGTGGTGGTGACGAATTGGGTTACATTATTGCTGAGAGCAGGCTTTCTCTCTTTCATATCCAAGGCCTGATACTAAAGTTTCTCTACGCTCATCAACTTTTCTCTACTGTGTGTCATGTTGATGTTGGCCGTGTTGGGCCTTGGAATAAAGCATTGAAACTCAATTGACGTCTGGACACTTGCTCTTTATTCACACTCACAGCTGTCACCCCTAGACCAAGTCAAAAAGGTAACTTAACCACTTGACCACCGGGCCTATTCTGGCACTTCTCTCCTTCATGTGAAAATCACAATTTTGTTTGCTAGAAAATTAATCAGAACCCCCAAACATTATATATTTTTTTTTAGCAGACATCCTAGGGAATAAAATGGCAGTCATTGTAATACTTTTTGTCACACCGTATTTGCGCAGCGGTCTTACAAGCGCACTTTTTTTGGATAAAAATCACTTTTTTGAATTAAAAAATAAGACAACAATAAATTTTGCCCAATTTTTTTATATATTGTGAAAGATAATGTTACGCCGAGTAAAATGATACCCAACATGTCACGCTTAAAAATTGCGCCCGCTCGTGGCATGGCGTCAAACTTTTACCCTTAAAAATCTCGACCCCCATTGATAACGTCAGCTTGTGACGAAACGCGTCTGGGAGGCTGCGTCAGTGACGTCACCACGCTCGGGAGGAAGGGCTCCTGTTTGCCGGCCGGCTTTTGCAACTTTTAAACACATTGACTGTTTTATTCAACATTGCTGTAAGTAGACTACTTTTTAATAAATTTTGGTTACTGTACGGTATTACGCTATATGCGTCTTCTTTTTTATACACTCCCTCCAATGGAGCGACTGTGATCTATTGATTGTGACACTGCAGACTTCTTGATCTGGGATCCCTGGAGAAAGTAAAGGCCGAGGCTGGGCTATAGCCATCCGCTTTGATTTCTTACCTTCTGGTAAGAGGCTTTGATTTTCAGGTGGAGGAATTCACATACTGCATGCATGTCACTGGGTGTTGGAGGAATTTACATCCATCAATACAGCATTGTGCCACACTACATGGAACCAGTGTCCTTTTACTATTGAGTGCAACCTTTGCCTCTGCTTAAAAGCCCACAGACTTTATCCATCGATATTAATTTTACTGTAGTAGTGGACTTTATCAACCTAATCTTGGCGCGGCTTTTTGTTTTTTATCTCGATAGGCGACGTTTAAAAAATTCTACAGGTTGCATTTTTTGAGTTGCAGAGTAGGTCTAGGGCTAGAATTATTGCTCTCGCTCTAACGATCGCGGCGATACCTCACTTGTGTGGTTTGAATACCGTTTTCATATGCAGGCGCTACTCGCGTATGCGTTCGCTTCTGCGCGCGAGCTCGTCGGGATGGGCCGCTTTAAAAAAAAATTTTTTTGTTTTCTTATTTATTTTTATTTAGTTTTATAATTTTTTACACTGAAATAATAAAAAAAAAATTGATCACTTTTATTCCTATTACAAGGAATGTAAACATCCCTTGTAATAGAAAAAAGCATGACAGGTCCTCCTAAATATGAGATCTGGGGTCAAAAAGACCTCAGATCTCATATTTAGACTTAAATGCAAAAAAAAAAAAAAAAAAAAAAAAAAAAAAAATGTCTTTTTTTTCAAATGACAAAAAAAAAATGTTTCTTTAAGAGGCTGGGCGGGACTGACGTTTTGACGTCACTTCCGCCCAGCAGAGCTATGAGGACGGGTGAAGGAGATTTCTCCTTCAGTCCCGTCCCCGCTCAGCTGCCGGACACATCCGATCCCCTCCGCCGCTACCGACGGCTCCGGTAAGCGGCGGAGGGCGCGGGAGAGCGGCGGGAGGGGGGGACCCCTCTCCCGCCACCGATAACGGCGATCTCGCGGCGAATCCGCCGCGGAGACCGCCGTTATCGTGTACACCACCGCCCCCTGAAAAGATGAATATCTCGGTTGTGGCAGCAGCTGCTGCCGTTATCGAGATATTCAACTTTAAAAACAGGACGTCTTTTTGACATGGGGCGGTGGTCAAGTGGTTAAATAGGCCGATCCCAAACTAAACAGCTGCTCCTTCGGGGGTGAGCGCTACATATTGTTGCTGAGAGCTGGGTGAGGCCTAGTGGAGAGGTACTCCAGTGCTGATAGTATTGCATTGGGGAAATCCCTCCACTGCGTTCTTACGCAGGACTGCTTTCAGTTTGTATTGGGTAAACTTGTTGTAAGAAGTCAACTGCTGTTTGTTTAACCCTGTTTTATCTTTTCTCTTCTTGGTTAAACTGCATTTTGTGTGGAGCCTTATTTGTTACCATTTGGACAGGTGGTCGGTACAAGGTAATAACATTTAACTATATCTTTATTACTGTACAATATCATTGTGGTTCCCAACTGCCAGTGGGTTCCACAATTGTTGTGTTGTCCAGTTGTGCCAAGGGAGGGTTCGAGCCAAACTTCTGGGGTTGATAGGCAGAGCATAGATCCAAAATCTAAACCAGCAGCTCCTACGGGGGTAGTGCTACATACTTATAAAATTATTAGAAAAATGCCAAAAACTTGGTAATTACAAAATTATTTAGCCACCAAAATCTAATTTTCCTCCAGAAAAATATTCCTCCTGCTTTAGTTAATCATTAGCTTGTAGTTTCAATATTATGAATACAAATATTTTACTTATAAGTGAAAATTAGCAAACAAATTAAAATGATGTTAAACTCTCTGTTTTTTAAAGCACTTTCAGCAGCTGATTTAATTACTTATTGAGTAATGAGTATGCACTTTCTTTATTCTTTAATCCTTGCCTATGTTTCTGCCACACTTACTGCCCCAAATTTTGTGTTTCAGGATGACCCCTTTCATTTGCATCCTATAGAGTTAAATTTGCATGTAAGGTCTAGAGTTGTGTCTCCCTACTCTGTGTGCGTCAATAGTAACACATAGACTGTAGTCTAGGATTGCAAGGCAATCCCTTGCTCTTTCCTCCTCCTCCCCAATCCCTCTTCAAGCCAACAGACTGGAGACTGCGTTGTCCACTATAAACTTTTTCCTCTGAAGACTAGAAGTTCAGGAAAGCAGCACTGAGAAAGTGGGAGCCAGCAGCTTTGAAAGTTGTAAAGTTGTAAGTTTTATGCTTAAAAAAGAAGTCTAGGTCTGAAGTACGCTCTCCGCTAACATCACTGTTGCAGCGCGCCATCATGTCTTCAAAGTCTGGATCCGATCAGCTGCCTTGATTGATGGCAGTCTCAGCTCGCTGAGACGTCCTCTCCCCGCCCCTCCACAGCTTAGCACTCCAGTGAGTGTGGAGAAGCAGAGTGATCAGTGATGTTCGGTGGCTCAGTTCAGAGATGCGGAGGACAGCTGCAGCATCGGTCTGATGCTCCATCCACCGAGGTAAGTATGAATTAACAAAAAAAACATACTTCTCTTTTAACCACTTAAGAACCGTTGCACGCCAATGTACGTCGCTGGAATGGCACGGCTGGGCAAAAGGGCATACAGGTACGTCCCCTTTAAGATCCCAGCAGCGGGCCGCGAGCGCCAGTGGCGGCATGCTCGCCTCCCGGTCCTGAGCTCCATGGCCATGCCCGCAGGAACCGCGGGCCTGTTTGCCGCCGGTGTCCCACCATTGGGTCACAGAGCTGAAGAACGGGGAAAGGTAAGTGTAAACAAACCTTTCCCTGTTCTTCCTAGTGGCAGTGGCAGTGATCATCTGTTCCCTGTCATCGAGAATGACAATCAGTGACGTGTCACGCCAGGCCATGCCCCCATACAGTAAAAATCACTCACTAGGGCACACTTAACCCCTACAGTGCCACCTAGTGGTTAACCCCTTCACTGCCAGTGTAATTTTTACAATAATCAGTGCATTTTTATAGCACTGATCGCTGTAAAAATGACAATGGTCCAAAAAATGTGTCAAAAGTGTCAGATGTGTCCGCCATAATGTCGCAGTCACAATAAAAATCGCTGATCGCCGCCATTACTAGTAAAAAAAATGCCATAAAACCAACCCTTTTTTGTAGACGCAATAACTTTAGCGCAAACTGATCAATAAACGCTTATAGCGGTTGTTTTTTACCAAAAATATGTAGAAGAACACGTATCGGCCTAAACTGAGGACATTTTTTTTATATATATATATATTTTGGGGATATTTATTATAGCAAAAAGTAAAACATTTTGTTTGGGAGCCACGTCGCACGACCACGCAATTGTCAGTTAAAGCGACGCAGTGTCGAATTGCAAAAAGTTGCCTGGTCCTTTAGCTACAAAATGGTCCGGGGCTGAAGCGGGTAATGTGTTTACATAAAAACAGTGAGGGTTTATTACAACTTGAATTCAATAAGGTCATATAAACACTTATAAGTTTTTTTATTTTTTATTTTAGGTAATGCCAGTTGACAATGAGGAGTTTCTGCTAATGAGAAGCTGCATTCCAGGCTGGTTGGACAATGGTTGGAGGATCTCCCCATCATTGTTGATCTTGTCTTCAGGTCTTCGGCAACAAGATGAATTATACATTGTGATCGCCCTCAGGGGCTCCTGCATCTGGGCTTTGCTGCAACACATCTTCATTTAAAGTTTCTTTCTGGTGAGTGGGGACCCTGGAGGGGAGCACGGAAAGTCACCTGAGAACCATTTAAAATGTTCACAAGTTCAACACGCCACATTGGATGGACTTTATATGACTGCACTTTATTTGTCTACACTTTAATTGCACTGAGCACTTTATTACATTATGTCACTATAAATGTTGGTATAGGCATTTGAATGTTAGATACTGTATTGTTTTAATTTACAGGTTCAAGAAACAAAGGAAAATATACTGCGCTAAGGAAAAAACTTGGTAAGTAAAAAAAGTGAATTTTAGATCAATAAACAGAGCTGCACACCTAAAAAACATGTGATATTCATGTAAACAAAATGTGGAAAAAGGGAAGATAGGTAGCGCAAAAAAATCTACACAACTGGAAATTAGTGCAAAATAAGTGTAAATTAAACACAACTTGAAATTAGTCCAAGTTAAGTGTAAATATATTAAATAAATAAATAAATAAATAAGGGATAATGGCAATGTACCACACAAGATCCAAAATAATTAGTGAATTAATGTCCAAAACATAATAATGTTGAAGTGTCCAATTCAAATAGTGACATCAGGAAAAATATAGTAAAGTGAAGGAAAAGTCCACCACCAATTTGGTTATGAGATTGGATGTAACTGCTCCTCACGATCACACCAGAAACAAATGGTAAGTGGGTACCCTTACCAGAATAGTTGGACCCCCTGTTAGAGGAGGTCATGAAGGCATGAACATCCACCCTGATGAGTGATGAAAGATCCCAACGGTTGTGCGTTCCCAGCAGATCCTCGCTTGGCTCCAGGCTGTATATATACCATCCAGATGAAAACCCTCAGGTAGGTGATTCCCCCTTCACCAAGCAATCAGCTCCTAGACTCAGCATCCCAAAGGGGACTCCAGAAAAAGATGGGAGGCTCACAATATTGAAATACCGTACTGGTGGATTTATTAAATAATATCACGATACATATATAAAAAAAAACGATTTAAAATTGCCGGCAGAAAAATTAAAACAAAACGTACACCCGTGCTTCCGGGGTCACGTTAACACGGTGACGTCAGTGCGTGGCTCCGCCCTTGCCACGAACTGACGTCACCGCGACCTCGGAAGCACAGGTGTACGTTTTGTTTTAATTTTTCTGCCGGCAATTTTAAATTTGGGGTTTTCACTCCTGCTGGGCCCTTTTGCAAATAATACCTGTTTGTACATTGGATGTATGTGCTATTATTATTATTTTATTATTATTATATAAAGCTTGTATTATTACCATATTGGTGTGCATCTATAAACTTATGGTTAGTTTTATATGCTGGCTGCAGCAGTTCCTCTGCTCCAAATTAGTTTGATTATGTTACTGATTAATTTCCCAGGAAGGGGATTTCCTCTATTCACAGAGGTCCCACCCTGGGTGGAGCCATTGCCAACTTTATCAAACTCATTCGTCCACCTCCACCTAGCAAAGGTTCTGGTTCTCTTATTTACCTACAGGTTTATTGCAATATCCTGTTTGGGGATATATATTCATGTATTTGTGTATATATACATATATACTGTATATATGTATGTGTGTATACATATATATAAATACTGTATCATACCTCCCAACTGTCCCTGATTTCGAGTGACTGTCCCTGATTTGGAGCAATGTCCCTCTGACCCTCATTCTCCTCATTTGTCCCTCATTTTGGTCTGATCTATACAGATGTATATAAAATGCACTTTTTATCTATCAAAAAGTGTTTCCCAGTGCTAAACCTTTCATCTAAATTCTAAAAGGCTGCATTTGTAAATTCCAAAAGCCAATATAAAGAAATAGTAGTGGTAAAAAAAGCACTTGTGGGTTTAACCAATCTTATTTTTTTGTACAATTCTCCTTTAAGGGGGCGTGGCAAGGGGTGTGTCCTATGCCTACATACTTTTGCTGATAGGTGTCCCTCATTCCCATCTCAGAAAGTTGGGAGGTATGCTGTATATATGTGTGTGTGTGTATATATATATATATATATATATATATATATATACACACACACACACATGTGTATATATACAGGATATATATATAGTTATCACATGTCTGAAAACATGTAATTACTGTACATGTCCTTTTAAACGTTTTTGAACTCGGCTGCACTGTAATCTCACAATATCGCACGAGATTACAGGCAGCCAGCCCACTTTTACACAGATCTCGGACGTTTTCAGAGGAAGCACTTCTCCTCTGTTCTCCCTCTTAGAACTGAAGTTCTCAGTTTATTTAACTGACTGCAGAGGAGATAGTTTTCCTCTGAGAACTTCGGAGAACTGAACTGAGAAAAAACTTCTCAGTTTATTAAACGGACACTTCAGTTAGGCTGATGCATAAGGCCTTGTTTACATGGTCAGCATAGGGCAGTAAGCATTTAAGACACTTTTATACAGCCACTGACTGTGCATTTAAGACATAACATGCAGTCGGAAAGTGTTCTGCAAAAGCAGCAGGTAATTTGTTTTGCAACAGTGGCAAATTTAATGGGTCTTGTCTAGCCTGACAGGCATCACTGCGTCTCAAACTCAGTAATTGACGTCAGTGGGACTGCATTGCAAATGCAAGCCAAATGCTTGGCTCCTGGCAGTAATATTTATTCCCAGGCTGTAAAAAAAAAAAATCTGTGAAATTTTCATTTTATTTAGGAGACAACATTATCCCTTTCTAAACATTTGCTAACCACTGTACTAAATTGCTCAGTGCCCTCTGAAAAATCATCCACCGCTGTATAAACTGTCAAAAATGTAAACTTATGCCGCGTACACACCATCAACATCAATTTAAATGACCGTGTGTGGGGGAAAACGTTGTTTTATGTCTTGTGAAAAACGACAAAAAAAATTGAAGCATGCTTCAATTTTTTGTGTCATTTTTCAAAACGTCGTTTTTTGTTTCACAAAAAATCACTGTGTGTAGCAAAAAACGACGTTTAAAACAACGTTTTTAAACCCGCGCATGCCCAGAAGCTAGTTATGAAGCGAGCTTCAATAGAAAAAAGTGCTGAATGTAACCTCGCTTTGCTAGAGCATTGTGAAAAAACAATGGTGTGTAGGCAACGTCGTTTTTGAAAATTGAAGTTACAAAAACATCGTTTTTTACTTCACAAAAAATTTCGTTTTTTTTCATCACATAAAGAGATGGTGTGTACGCGGCATTAGCCTATGTCTCTTGGCCTTGAGAACCTCAGGTCTTCTACTTGTGGGATGGCCAGTGAAAACCACTCTTATCCAAGCCCAACACTAATGCAATATATTGCAGCCTACTAGCCTTTGTTGTGGTGGCTGCATTTGCTTTTTTTAAGATTCTTTTGCTTTATTTTCACCTGGTAATCCTGCAAATAACAAATTTCCTGTCCTCAACTGTAGCTATGGAGGAAGCTATGGTTGTCATCCTAGGCTGCTGTCCTAATATTGACTACAAATGTATCTGTATGGCCCCGTACACACGACCAAACATGTATGCTGAAACTGGTCCGCGGGCCAGTTTCAGCATACATGTTTGGTCGTGTGTAGGCGCGAGCGGGCCGAATTCCAGCAAACATTTGCCCGCCGGGCCTTTTCCCAGTGGGCAAATATTCGTGGACGTGTTTTAAAACCGTCCGCTGGAATCCTGCCCGCTCGGACATGTACGGTCGTCAGTACAGACCTACCGTACATGTCCAGGCGCCCGCCGTCCCTCGCATGCGTCGAATGACTTCGACGCATGTGTGGAAGCCTTTAAATGGCAGGCCCGCCCACGTCTCCGTGTCATCGCCGCGTCATCGTCGCGGCGACGACGCGGACACGCCCCGCGTATTGTTTACGCGCGGACTTCTGTACGATGGTGTGTACAACCATCGTACAGAAGCCCTCTGGCAGACATGTACGGTGAAAACGGTCCGACGGACCGCTTTCACCGTACATGTTTGTTCGTGAGTACCCGGCCAATCTCTTCTTCTCCATTACATAGAGGACAGGGCAATTGGTAGTTTACAGAAGATAGCTATGTAACAGTTGAATATTTGCTGTTACGTAAAAAAACATGTTCCTTTAAATCTTAAATCTGGGTACATCCCTCTACCCCCCAATGGCCTCATTCCCCTCACCTAAAGGCCTTCCTGTGTGGACGTAGTGCTTTATTTTGTTTAATACTTATCTTTTCCCAATGTCTTTTGGCCAGTCATGTGACATATTTCTTTCTCTTTGCCTTTTCCCAAAGCTGGGTGCCTCTGGATGGTGCTAATAGTAACTCTGAGGCCTCGTACACACCACCCAACAAGTTTTCATCGGACATGTCCACTGGGATGTTTTGGTCTGATGTGTGTACACACCATCAGACCAAAATCCCAGCGGACAGAGAACGCGGTGACGTATACGACACCGACATTCTCTGACACGGAAGTTCAATGCTTCCACGCATGCGTCGAATCAATTCAACGCATGCGCGGGATTTCGGGCCGCTGGTTATACATCATAACCAGCGGACATGTCCGATGAGTCATACTGACCATCGGACATGTCCGACGGACAGCTTTCCATCGGACAAGTTTCTTAGCATGCTAAGAAACTTTTGTCCGCTGGAAACCTGTCCGGTCGGCCGGAAAAATGTCCGCTAGGCCCTACACGCGGTCGGACATGTCCGCGGAAACTGGTCCGCGGACCAGTTTCAGCAGACATGTTCGGTCGTGTGTACAAGGCCTGACTTGATCATATTAGCACTGCTCTCTGTTTTATTACAATTGTAGCACCTGAAGGAGCCACTGTTTTCTTGGGTCCCCAGATCACAGAGCCCAAGACTATGTAAGCAGTACCATGCTCTCCAACACACCCGGCTTGAAAAAGTGACAACTATTGCAACAATATATACAGTACTTCAACAACCAAAGAAATGGAAAACGACAATAAACACTTTAAGAATGTGAAACAATAACAAATTAACATATACAATTGGTAATAAACAAGTAGACTAGTGAATAACCCCCTAAACTGGGGAAGGTCCTGTTTAGGGAGCAATGCTATTATATCAAAGTTTTTGTCAAACTCTACCCTACTGGTCATTGGGGGCCACATCTAGTGTGGAGTGCTCACAATTATGTCCCTCTGACCCTGGATGTAGGTGTCTGAGCAGTGTCCCCAGAAGGCAATAGTGTTTGCTTAAGTAGGGTGTGGTAGGGTATGGCCAGCAGCCTCTCTCCAACTCTTATGGTGATGACCTGTCTCCTCCCACTCTCCATCCGGGGGCTCAGCAATGTCAGCTGTAGTGACGTTCTCTCTAGGACGAGGCAGCGACACCAGGCTTGACAGTGGCATTTCCACAGACCAGGAGATGTCTGTTACTCAACCTCTCTACATTCCCAACACTGTGGCAAAATGACCCAATACCAGCCTTATATGTGTGTTTCACCCCATTCTTTCTAAGATTTTCATTGCTTTTGCTCCACACAAAGCTCTGGTAATGCTGGAATATGTAGTCCCAGAGCTAATCTACAATATAGGCTCAGTCTCCCTGGGGACTACATTACCCAAATGTCATAGTTGCTCCCAGCAGGCTCTGTTCTTCTCAGAATCCTCAGCATTTCGGTTTCCTCATTCTTCACAAGACTGATATTCCATTTGTCATGACATATGGACATGGGTGGCTAACTGTTTTTTCATATATGGTCCCACCTTTGTCTCTAAGTGGTGATGGAGAACAATATGCCTAATTTTTGTAGCATCTGTATACAAGTTTAGGAGCTGCTTAAATTCTGAATTTGGTCTCACAAAGTATGTCTGGGAAGAATGATTGACCACACAGTTGTAATCCTTTGGGTCTAGGAATTTGGTGTTAAATCAACCAGGAGGGATGAATATTTCTTAAGGAAAGGAAATATGGCAAAGATCATACACTGAGTAATCCCTACACTATTCATAACTCGTGTGCATGTTAAGGAGAAGTAGTAACATATGGAAAACATGTGACTTTATAACATATGTAACAAGATCCCGCTGTGTGTGTGTATGTATTGTCTGTGTCTATTTTGAAGTGCTGGTGAGATTTAAAAAAATGACTTTCGCACAGTGTAAATAGGAGCATTATCTTTAAATATAATAAGCAAGAAATAAATTGTTTGAGAAAATGTACTGTTATACCACAAAATGTTTTCTCAAGCTATAGAAAATGATTTTGACTATAATTTTTTTTGGTGACCTGGTGTTTAACTGACAGGTAAGAAGCAGCTGCAGTGACACTAGAGCTGCATGATTAATCATTAAAAAATTGCAATCTTGATTCAACCCCGCTCACAATTCTAATACAGCATTTCCTTGATTCAGTGCAGAGGGTTCTCTGTTGACAGCTGACAGCTTTCAAAAAACAAAAACAAAAACAGGTAGCCTGCCATGTTTATCACAACATTGTCAGCGTTTTCCAGGGGTCACTGAATCCTGGGCTGTTCTTGAAGCCTGGGTTGCTCTCCCAGTCTTTCGCCAGCACTGCCACTCATCCCATATCCCCCAATCTGGAAGCAGGGGAAGCAGAGTAGATGCTATCTCTATTTTGAGCCTTGGATCCCGACCTAAGCTGTGAGTAGCCTGCTGTGCAGCAAAGAACCACACAATGAGGATACCACCAGAGAGTAAGAGAGAGGCCCTTTGAACCTGGTGCTTGGACAGATAGTCTCTGCTTGTACAGAACCTGCGAGCGGCCGCTGGACAGCCATACACTGCAGACTATCAGAGGGAAGATTTACCTACAAGGAAATCTAGATTTACCCTACATGCACCAACTCTTAAAGGGGCACTACTTCTGCCGCATACACACGCTAATTTTTCGGCTTGTAAAAAACAACGTTTTCAGCCTCTTCATCATTAAAACGACGTTGCCCACACATGATCGTTAAAAAAAAATACTCTAGCAAAGCGCGGTGACATACAACACGTACGACGGCACTATAAAGGGAAGTTCCATTCGGATGACGCCACCCTTTGGGCTGCTTTAGCTAATTCCGTGTTAGTAAAAAACGATTTGCGCTTTTCTGTCTGTTACAGCGTGATGAATGTGCTTACTCCATTACGAACGGAAATTTTACCAGAACGAGCGCTCCCGTCTCATAACTTGCTTCTGAGCATGCGCTGGTTTTTCACGGCGTTAAAGCCCACACACAATAATTTTTTACAACGTTGTTAAAAAATTGAGCATGTTCGAATTTTTTTTTTTTTAGAACCCGAAAAATGATGTGAAGCCCACATACGATCATTTTAAATAACATTTTTAAAAACCGTCGTTTTTTACAAGCCGAAAAATGATTGTGCGGCATTAGAGTGCTCCAACTCAAGGTTTTGGACCTTAACGAACTGGCCAGCACAAAGTTTAGTACGTGAGGGCTACTAACTGCTGAGGTAAGCATCTAGAGGTCCTCTATTCCCACCTTAGCTGGCCACCTTGTGTAGGTTAAAGAAAGAGGTGTATTATTAAATGTTTACCTTTGCAGTTTGCTAATAGTACCAATTAATCATTATGATATTACTGTTTGCTAATGTTTGATCGTTAACTGCTGTGTCATAATCTTGGACGGTGAGCCCATTTCTGTATAGTAATTTCTTCCTGATATATACACCCCAGTATAATTTCTCCTTGTTCACACAAATCACAGCATATTTGACTAAAGGTCTGTGTAATTTTCTAGTGTATATGTGTTGCTGTGTTTGAGAGTATTTATATGCACAGATGTCTGCTACCATAGTCTCAGCCCAACCTGGCATGTCAGAGAGTACAGAAATGTTCGCAGAGTCATTAGCACAAGAAGAGAGGACCCGACACATCAAGCGGGTAAATGCTACATTTATTTGACAATGGGCATCTTATTCAAAAGTCAAAGATCAGGTGACCATGACTCCACCAAAGCGGAGGATACCACAAATAATGAGTGAGATTCACAGCATTTTTCTCCATGTGTAAGTAACTATGCACAGGCTCTGTGACCTGGGTCTATGCACCCGACCCGTCCCTGTGTACTTGTCAAACTTGCCTGTGCAGGTAAGTCTGTACAGCCGGTGCACTGCCATTCTCTTTCTATAGGCTGCCTGCACACAAGTAAAAAAAAGTAACCAAACGCTTCTGGCACACAATATGGAGCATATAAAGTCTCCTAAATTTTGAGACTCTTTTAGGCTTTCAAAACTATGGAAATTAACATTTGGGGTCCAAAAACAATGGAAGATTAACATTTGTAGTCCCGAAATAAAGAATGCCGAGCACCTCTGGAGTAGTATACACACACTACTACGACTATTCCTGTACTAACTTAGGGCCAGATTCACATACGATCGCGTATCTTTGTGCGGGCGTAACGTATCTGATTTACGTTACACCTCCACAACTTAGACGGGCAAGTGCTGTATTCTCAAAGCACTTGCTCCGTAAGTTGCGGCGGCGTAGCGTAAATCGGCCGGCGTAAGCCCGCCTAATTCAAATTTGGAACAGGGGGGCGTGTTTTATGTAAATGTTGTGGGATCTGACGTGATTGACGTTTTTTTTGCAAACGGCGCATTCGCCGTCCGTGGGAATCTCCCAGTGTGCATTGCTCCTAATACGCCGCAAGGACGTATTGGTTTTGACGTGAACGTAAATTACGTCCAGCCCCATTCACGGACGAGTTACGCAAACAACGTAAAATTTTCAAATTTCGTTGCGGGAACGACGGCCATACTTAACATTGGTACGCCGCACTTACGCCACCATATAGCAGGAGTAACTATACGCCGGGAAAAACCTAACGTAAACGGCGTAAATGTACTGCGTCGGCTGGGCGTACGTTCGTGAATTTGCGTATCTAGCTAATTTGCATACTCAACGCGGAATTCGACGGAAGCGCCACCTAGCGGACAGCGTAAATATGCATTTACGATACGACGGTGTAACACAGTTACGCCAGTCGGATGTACGGGAAATCTATGTGTAACTGATTCTAAGAACTCAGAGATACGACGGCGTATCTGGAGATACGCCGTCGTATTTCGTTTAAGAATCTGGCCCTTTGTTCTTTGGACATGTTGGAGTTCTCTAGTATGACTTATGGAAAAATCATTTATACCATGACTATTCATTGATCTGTTACTAAAATACTGTGAAATGCATTAATGTGTTTAAATGGTTTTTCCAGCCAATGATGCAGCATTTGAGCATTAGTAATATTTTGTTCCTGTAAACCTCTTGTAAAATAGAGTTAATAATAGAATGTCTGGGACCAATACTCATCTCTTGACTCAGCATATGATTCTGTGTAAGTACAAGATGCGTACAACAGATGTTAAATATACAGGTGGTTTTAGTATGTCCCAACATTGTTAGACATGAGCTTAAGGTCATTTTATGTCTATACTCATATGCCAAATTAAAGCTTATTATAGAAACTTTTTTTTTAGTTTAGCAACCCTCTCTTGTTGCTCTCAGGTAAGTAAAACAAGTCGGAAACGTATTTATAAAGCAATTCATCTGAAATAGCAAGTTACATTTTCGAACAACATCTATCCAGTCTTTGAATGTACAAATTAGTTTTGTATGAATGTTCATATAAATATTCATGCAAATATTTGAAAATCTACTAATGTATTGCCAAAATAAGTCCAGTAGAGCTCTGTGAAGGGTAATAAGATTTTAACATTGATAAATCTGCTTTTATAAATACTACATATCTGATTCCTAGTGTATTAAAGTGCACTCTAGTTGTACTATCTACCCTCGAGTTGTAAAGCGTTGTGTAAACTGTCGGCGATATATAAACCCTGTATAATAATATTAATAATAATAATAAGGTCTTCCAGCAAATATCAAGCATATTAAAATCACCTGTGATAACAATTCTTTCATGCACTGCTGCATTTTCCATGTGCACTTATAGCTACAGTATGTAAAACCTTTACCCCATGGATCAAAACAACATTATATTAGGAATGTCCCCTGGTAACTTTAAATTTACAGGGCCCCATCACATGCCAAGGTAGACCCTTGGCATGTAGTGAGTTCATTAAAGCAGCCACTAGGTAACTGTAAATTGTCTGAACTGTTTCTTATCTTTGGAAAATATCTAAAGGGGGAGAGTGGGGTTATACTGCATATCCCAAAACAATATAACACGTCCCAGGCATAGATCTATGTACTGTAGAAGCACAAAATAGCAGAAGCAATTTGCACACAGCAGGTTAGGTAGTAAATATGCATAACTCCCCAAGAACACAGCAGGAGCAGAAGTTCCCTGAAGTCATGATTCTTAAGTATGCTTTAGCTTAGGAGCAGATGGTTAGCATGGCTGTGGAGGCTCAAGTATGGTCTCTACTGCTCCCAGCCTGGGTAGCTCTACACTCTTCTGTGGGGCACCCAAAAGATGTCTTAGAAAGTCCAGAAGTATACATATGCAACAAGAATAACTCTCCTGGGGACTCCCTAGAAACATACACTAAATCAGCACAGTTAACTGGGAAAAGCCCACACTAAAAGATCCCCATTCATAAGTGCCGGGGGCGGAGTAAAATGCTTGGGGTGTGGCCTGGTGGGAGTCCAGACTGAGATTGCTACTTCATTGCAGCAAGACACCAGAGAGGTGTGACTTCCAGGGGTCACCCTTCCTTTCTTAAAAGCCCACAGTAATTGGTCAGCCTGATAAACATCCTGGTAAACGGTATTAATACCACTAGCTTGACAGCGCAGTGTGTTACTAATGGTTTTCTTTGAGACTGTGGTCCCTGCTGTCTTCGGGTCATTCACCAGGTCCTGCTGTGTAGTTCTGGGCTGATCTCTCACCTTCCTCATGATCATTGATGCCCCACGAGGTGAGATCTTGCATGGAGCCCCAGACCGAGAGAGAGTGACCGTCATCTTGAACGTCTTACATTTTCTAATAATTGCGCCAACAGTTGTTGCCTTCTCACCAAGCTGCTTGTCTATTGTCCTGTAGCCCACCCCAGCCTTGTGCAGTTCTACAATGTTATCCCTGATGTCCTTACACAGCTCTCTTGTCTTGGCCATTGTGGAGAGGTTGGAGTCTGTTTGATTGAGTGTGTGGACAGGTGTCTTTTATACAGGTAACGAGTTCAAACAGGTGCAGTTAATACAGGTAATCATTGGAGAATAGGAGGGCTTCTTAAAGAAAAAATAACAGGTCTGTGAAAGCCAGAATTCTTACTGGTTGGTAGGTGATCAAATACTTATGTTGGGCAATAAAATGCAAATTAATTATTTAAAAATCACGCAATGTGATTTTCTGGATTTTTGTCAAGGCACTTGACCACCGGGCCTATTTTGTCACTTCTCTCCTTCATGTAAAAATCAAAATTTCTTTGCTAGAAAATTAATCAGAACCCCCAAACATTATATATATATATTTTTTTAGCAGACACCCTAGGGAATAAAATGGCGGTCATTGCAACTTTTTTTTCTCGCACTGTATTTGCGCAATCATTTTTCAAACGCCTTTTTTGGGGTTAAAAACAGTAAAGTTAGCCCAATTTTTTTGTATAATGTAAAAGATGATGTTACACCGAGTAAATAGATACCTAATATGTCACGCTTTAAAATTGTGCACACTCATGGAATGGCGCAAAACTTCAGTACTTAAAAATCTCCATAGACGACGCTTTAAAACATTTTACAGGTTACTATTTTTGAGTTACAGAGGAGGTCTAGTGCTAGAAGTGTTGCACACGCTCTAACTCACGCGGAAATACCTCACATGTGGGGTTTTGAACGGCGTTTACATATGTGGGCAGGACTTGAATGCATGTTTGCTTCTGCTCGCGAGCTACCGGGATTAGGGGCGTTTAAAAAAAATTAATTTTATTTTTATTTTACTTCATTTTTTTATTTTTACACTTTATTTTTTATTTATTTTTTATCACTTTTATTCCTATTAGAAGGAATGTAAACATCCCTTGTAATTGAAATCAGTGTGACAGGTCCTCTTTATGGAGAGATGCAGGGTCAATAAGACCCCGCATCTCTCCTCCAGGCTTACAAGCATGAGATTGTGAAAAAACATTCACCGATCTCACGCCGACAGCCACGATTGCGGCTTTGTTTACTTCCGGGTACCGGGCGTGACGTAATAACGTCGCGCCCGGGCCTCCGACAGGCCATCTGGTCACCAGTCATCTTTATGCTTCCCCAGCCAGCGCTGGTCGATTCACTCTCCGGGGCCCCGACGCCACGGGAGAGCCCGGAGAAGCACCGGATGGCGGCGGGAGGGGGGGGGGGACGTGTGTAGGCTTTAACGACGGTGATAAAAATTGCAACAACTATGTTTTAATCCTATAGGTCTTCTGCATTCTGAAAATATATATTATTTTAAGATTTTAAGTACATTTTCATGTAAAGCAAACGTACATTTTAGCATGTGTGTGGAAAAAAAAGGGTTAGTGTATACCGGTAGTTTATCTGCCAGGTATACAGTACTTATGCCATAAAATGAATTGCTAGAAATAATTGATTGAGCAGCCATTTACCCCAAGTCTATTGGATTTACAGTAACATGGCTTACAGTTCAGTATTTGTGTAAAATCTCGGCAATAATATTCAACATCTGGCTACGATGATCGGTCCACTGGAAACGCAAATAATTCCTGTAAAGAAAGTCAAAGCATTCTCTTGTGATGAGAGTCTATTGTGCTCTACATGCCTCTCAGGCGATGGCTAGGAATGTATGATCTATACAATCACTTAGACTGGAAAAAAATATTTGTAGAGGAGCTGTTCAAATGTTATTAGCATGGAGAAATACTAGGGGAAAGTCAAGTCCTAGAAAAACCACTAAGCATTTCTTCTAGACTTTAGCTCTTGCCACTGGCACTCCAGGTGCAGGCAGATTGGAGCTGACAGCAATAAACTTAAACCTAATAGGTTGCCATCAGTTACGCTTTTTCATGCTTTTGCATGGACTAATAGAATAAGTTGAAGTGCATAAAAAGGTAAACTGTTTTGCTTTAGTTTTGGTAGAGAAGTGCCTAGTACACACGATCGGTTTTCCCGACGGTCAAAAGACCAATAGCTAGATGCAGGTACATGTGTGTATCTTTGCGGCGGCGTAGCGTATCGTATTTACGATACGCCGTCGTAAGTCAGAGAGGCAAGTGCTGTATTCACAAAGCACTTGCCTCCTAAGTTACGGCGGCGTAGCGTAAATGGGGCCGGCGTAAGCGCGCCTTATTCAAATGAGGATGAGGGGGCGTGTTTTATGTAAATGGGTGGTGACCCGACGTGATTGACGTTTTTTACGAACGGCGCACATATCCGGTGTACGGTGTACATATCCCAGTGTGCATTGCTCCAAAGTACGCCACAAGGACGTATTGGTTTCGAGGTGAACGTAAATTACGTCCAGCCCCATTCATGGACGACTTACGCAAACGACGTAAAAATTTCAAATACTTAACATTGGCTACGCCATCTAGGGGGCAGCTTTATCTTTACGCCGGTGTACCTCTTACGGAAACGGCGTATCTTTACTGCGACGGGAGCACGTACGTTCGTGAATCTGCGTATCTAGTCATTTACATAATCTACGCCAAACTCAACGGAAGCGCCACCTAGTGGCCAGCGGAAAAATTGCACCCTAAGATACGATGGCGTAGGAGACTTACGCCGCTCGTATCTTAGCCTAATTTAAGCGTATCTGGTTTCCAGAATACGCTTAAATTTACGCCGGCGTAGATTCAGAGTTACGACGGCGTATCTACTGATACGCCGGCGTAACCCTACCTGAATCCAGCTACAAATGACTAACATCAGATCGTTATTGTGTACCAGGCCTAAGATAAAATACTTGCATTTGTTGATGGCAAGTGAAGGCATTGGGGTTGATTTACTATGACAGTAGAGAATGTTCACTTTGCAAACAGGATTTTTTTTTTCTTCTGTAAGATTTCTTTCTATAACTCTGTATTCTTGTGTCTTTATTCTTAAAGTGTAGGCCAAATCACTAATATGTAATATAAGCTATACAATGTTAAAGCGGAACTAAACTCTCTCAAGTAACATTATTTATTTTTATTCGTTATGCTGTTAGTATTAGTAAATAGGTAGGAAGTTATATCATATTTTCTTGTTTTAAACCTTTTTTTTTACATTTTCTACAGTTGCTTCTTGGTTTCTGGCCTAGGCCAAAATGTTGTCAAACGTCACTGATGTCTTCATGGTATGTATTTTTCTTTAAAATAGCCCCTACATCGGTGGTGTCACTGGATGGAAAAAATGCCCCTGCGACAGTAGTGTCACTGAAAGGAAAAAATGTCCTTCTGTCAGTGGTGTCACTGGTAGAACAAAATGTCAGTCGTGTCACTAAAAAGAAAAATGCAGCTGTATCAGTGGGGAAAAAATCCTGCTGCGTCAGTGGTGTCAGTCTATAGCATGGGTCTTCAAACTATGGCCCTCCAGTTGTTCAGGAACTACAATTCCCATCATGCCTAGGCATGCCTATGAATGTCAGAGTTTTACAAAGCCTTATGGGATGTGTAGTTCCGCAACAGCTGGAGGGCCGTAGTTGGAGGATCCCTGGTCTAAAGCCTCGTACACATGATTGGACTTCTGTCAGACTTTTCCGTGGATTTTGCTCCGAACTTGTTCTGCATACACACGGCAGGACTTTTTTAGCCAACTTTCACCTGTGGGTTTTCAGCTCTTTACTGCCACACTTTGGGCAATTTCTGCTATTGTTGTGTGATCTTTAGCATTGGTTCTGAGCATGCGTGTTTAAACTTTAGACTTGTTACACGATCGGATTATGCTCCATCGGACATTTGTTGTCAAAGTTTGAGAGCATTCACAGCGAACATTTGTCCATTAAAAAACAAAAAACATTTGTCCGATGGAGTATACACATGGTCAAATTGTCCGATTAAACAAGTCCGTCTGACACTTGTTGTCAAAAAGTCAGCTCATGTATATGGACCTTAACCTCCCTGGCAGTATGATTCTGTCTGGAATTACGTACCAAAAGCGGTACAATTATTTTGCAAGGAAATTTGGCGTTTTATACTGTAGGCCTGTAATTTTTAGGAATAACTCACTTAAATCTGACCAAACAAGAGTCTTGTAGGCATCCCGGGTATGATTTTTTTTTAAAAACAAAATTATAAATTATAATATAATAAATAATTATAAATAATTATAACAAATAATAATATAATTATAATAAAAATTATTCAATAATGTAATCAACTCAAAATCACTGAAATTTGCTCAGTTGCAGAATTGTCGCTGTCATTACTTTTATTTTTTTATGACGTATTTCCCCACAAATCGCTATCGCACAATTCTGCAAGTGATTATAATTTATTATCGCTGTTTTCTAGCTGATCTAAAACCATTTTTGACATAAAGGGACACGTTTGGTTGCTACAGTTTGCAGGGAGAAAGAACAGTTTTTATTATATAAAAGTACATGTAGGGCACTGGGCAGACCATTAGGGACAAGGGGGGTGTGTGTTTTTTACATACAGTACTGTAATCTATAAGATTACAGTATACTGTATGTATAGTGTTTGTTTACTTTTTTGAATTTGGCGCCGTTCTCCGCCCCCGTGTGTCGTAACGTCGCAGGGAACGGAGATCGGCGGCACACGGGGACACTATGAATCGAGCGAGGAGGACCCACTCGCTCACACAGCGGGGTGGCATCGCTGGATCCAGGGACAAGGTAAGTAACTTGCCTGTGGATTCAGCGAGCAGGTAAGCCGCGCCGCTGCACACTCTGCACGTTCACCCCGAGCGTGACTCGGGGATACCGATCCTAACATGGAAAACCCACCCCGAGTCACGCTCGGGTTTACCGCTAAGGGGGTTAAAGGTAAACATTTTTTTTCCTAAATAGCGTCCTTCACCTTAGTGCAGTCCTCCTTCACTTACCTCATCCTTCGATTTTGCTTTTAAATGTCCTTATTTCTTCTGAGAAATGCTCACTTCCTGTTCTTCTGTCTGTAACTACACACAGTAATGCAAGGCTTTCTCCCTGGTGTGGAGTGTGGTGCTCGCCCCCTCCCTTGGACTACGGGAGAGTCAGGATGCTCTCTACGTTGCAGATAGAGAAAGGAGCTGTGTGTTAGGCCTCGTACACACGACCAAGTTTCTCGGCAAAAAACAGCAAGAAACTTGCTGGGAGATATTTTTTTGCCGAGGAAACCGGTCGTGTGTACATTTTCGTTGAGGAAACTGTCGAGAAACTCGACGAGCCAAAAAGAGAGCAAGTTCTCTATTTCCTCGACGGGAATGGAGAAACTTGCCTTGTCGAGTTCCTTGACGGCCTAACAAGTAACTCGACGAGGAAAACGATGTGTTTCGCCCGTCGAGTTCCTCGGTCGTGTGTACGAGGCTTCAGTGGGCGTCCTGACTCTCCTGTTGTCCAAGGGAGGGGGCGAGCACGACAATCCACACCAGGGAGAAAGCCTTGCATTACTGTGTGGAGTTACAGACAGAAGAACAGGAAGTGAGGATTTCTCAGAAGAAATAAGGACATTTAAAAGCAAAATCGAAGAATGAGGTAAGTGAAGGAGGACTGCACTAAGGTAAAGGAAGCTATTTAGAGGAAAAAAATTGTACCATTACAACCCCTTTAAGAAGGACTTTTTTGGCATCTGTGTCAGTAGGATAAAGAATCTGAGGGCTCTGTTAGTGCATTCAACAAAACAAGCCCATTTCTAGATAGCCTGCCTTCATTAACCTTGCCTACCAGTCCAACCCCACAGCTTCCATGCAGCCTGTCATTGGGAGAAGGTGCTTACTGGCTGGCTGTCTCTTGGTCCAACCTAGAGGGACAGCAGTCTTCTGGTGAGGTTCAATTGTTGTGCCAGTGAAATGGGGCAGGATGGTAAAAGCATCAAGCCAGGAGTATTACAGTGCAATTGAGTTGTGTAGGATTGCGGCAGGTGGAGCAGCTGTATTAGAGAGGATGGCACTTGTACTGTGTTTTTAGTGGGTGTCCTTCTCTCTTCCGCACAGAAGGCTGCTATTGGAAAAAGTAAAGAGTAGAATCATCCCTCCAGCAGCTATCAAGGCCCCTGTTTTGTTTTGTTTTGACAGGAATGACACTTCCATCATCCCTGTCAGTAAAACAACTGGTCAATGGAGTGGACATAGGCTCCCAGTATGCCATTTTCTTTGCATAACAACATTGCGCCAAGCGCATGCGCTCCTTCTTCCTCCCTCTTGTACCAGCCCTGGTCATTTGTACAGGATGCTACAGTTTTATCAGTACAGAAAGTCAAGGTGGTGCACCCATACCTGTAGCAGGTACTGGATGCAATAATTCTAACTGGATTGATTCACTCTTGCCTCTAAAGCAGAGGTGGGCAAACTACGGCCCGCGGGCCGTATACGGCCCGGCGGACCTTTTAATCCGGCCCCCGGGCGGATCGCTAGAAATAGCATTGTAGTGGATGGCCGTGGCGGAACTACCGCCATAGCGACCCACGCGGGCGCTATGGGGCCCGCAGCTGAGTGAGGTTCGGGGTGGCCGCAGTCCGATATTTGTTTATGACCGGGCCGCACAGCGGGAGGTAAGCGGGGACCGCGGCCTGGAGAGGGTTAACACAGGCCGCGGTCACCGCTTACCTCCCTCTATGCGGCTGTGCCTGTGTCTCCTCTAGTCTCCAGGCTCTCCTGCCCAATGTCATCTATCATCAGAGCAGGGCTGGGAGAAGCCGGAGACACTGAACAGCATGAGTGCTGTGCAGGGATCCGTGGTTGCTAGGAAGCAGGTTGGATCCAATCAAAACAGCTATTGCTGTCCCCGCACACGCTCTGCTGCCTGCAGTAGCTAGGCAACGCCGACGCTGCCAGGGATGGGGCCGCTGATGACGTATGATGTCTGGAGACCCCGCCCACCCAGACAGATTACGTCCATTCAAAAAACAACAGGAGGGAGGAAGACACGTGTGAAGTGAAGCCATCAGATCGGGAGACAAGTAAAGGAGACACAGAAGAAGCAAAACAGGTAAACGAGAAAGGGGGTAATGGAGGAGGAGACAGGAAAGTGTAAATCGATAAAGATGAATGGTGGCACTGGCAAAAAGGAGATAAAAAAGGGGGAAGAAGAGGGAAGAACAGATAGAAAAAAAAGGGGACTATATAAAGAGAAAAATAAGGAAAACAGAAAAGCAGAGGAAAATAAGAGAAAAAATACGAGTGAAAAATAAAAAGATGATAGAGAAATGAGAATAGGAAAAAAGGAAGAAATGAATGGGAAAAGGAGACAAATTAAGAGGATAAGGTACAACTGAGAAAAATGTATGAAAATAAACTTTAAATGGCACACTGGCAGCAATTGATGGCATAGTACAAAGAAAATATTGCGCTTAATTTAAAATTATTATGTGAAGCTGCGATCAAAAGTGTTATACTACACAAAAACAGATTAAAGGGAAAAAAGATCGCGCTAAAAATGAAAATGACAATAAATGGTGAACAAAGTTCAAACAAATCAAGTGAATAGTCCCGCCACACGGGCAATTTGGTGAATTAATCTCCCAGGTGCACAAACGAAATCCACAAGAAAAGTGCTTTAAAGGAAAGGATCCTCCACCAAGGTTAAGAAGGGCCTCTTACCGGATGGAATTGATCTCCAGGTTATAAGAGATCTCACACGGCATGATAAGAGGTACTAGGATAATCGCATAGACAGCCACAGCATAGGAATCCTTATCACAGCAAGTCCTCATAAGCCAGAAACTCCCCAATAGATCATCCAGATGTATGCAAGAAAAACAAAGGCTCACATAGTGTAAAATCCTTATGTTTTAATAGAAAGGGGTAGATGCAAATACACTTACATTTAGTAGTTGAAAAACGTGCACATAAAAGCCGGCCAGCTTTGGAATCACAGCCCGTATCGGGTACAAGGTACGCGGTGACGTCAGCACGCCGCCTCCCAACGTTTCGTCGCAAAACTGGACTTGATCACGGGATCAAGTCCAGTTTTGCGACGAAACGTTGGGAGGCGGCGTGCTGACGTCACCGCGTACCTTGTACCCGATACGGGCTGTGATTCCAAAGCTGGCCGGCTTTTATGTGCACGTTTTTCAACTACTAAATGTAAGTGTATTTGCATCTACCCCTTTCTATTAAAACATAAGGATTTTACACTATGTGAGCCTTTGTTTTTCTTGCATACATCTGGATGATCTATTGGGGAGTTTCTGGCTTATGAGGACTTGCTGTGATAAGGATTCCTATGCTGTGGCTGTCTATGCGATTATCCTAGTACCTCTTATCATGCTGTGTGAGATCTCTTATAACCTGGAGATCAATTCCATCCGGTAAGAGGCCCTTCTTAACCTTGGTGGAGGATCCTTTCCTTTAAAGCACTTTTCTTGTGGATTTCGTTTGTGCACCTGGGAGATTAATTCACCAAATTGCCCGTGTGGCGGGACTATTCACTTGATTTGTTTGAACTTTGTTCACCATTTATTGTCATTTTCATTTTTAGCAATTGATGGCACACTGGTGGCACACTGGCAGCAATTGATGGCACACTGGCAGCAATTGATGGCACACTGGCAGTAATTGATGGCACACTGGTGGCACACTGACAGCAATTGATGGCACACTGGCAGCAATTGATGGCACACTGGCAGCAATTGATGGCACACTGGTTTATGTATGTCTTAGTGATTGATTAAGATCACAACATCATTGATTTGAAATTGATACCCTTATTTTTTGTATGATTTTTGCTTTTGCTCATCACTGCCACACACATGCAGCCATGCATTGCACGTGTGTGGCAGTAATGAGCAAAACTAAAAATCATACAAAAAAAAGCTATCAATGAAGTTGTGATGTGAATCAATCACTAAGACAATAAGACATACATAAACCATAATTTTCACTAATATGAGTCACAAATAGTGAAAAATGTTCATTGTTTTGGGAAATTTTGTTTAATAAAAAAATTTTTCTTGTAAGGCAACCTCACTTTTTCATTGTTTAACTATAACAAGTACTTGTACCAGTTGTCCAACAATGATATTTACTGCTTTTTATAAAGAAATACAATTGATTTTATGCAGTATTGAGTTTAGCCTTTTGGCCCGGCCCTCCAAAATATTTTTAGTTTCTCATGTGGTCCCATCGAAAAAATAATTGCCCACCCCTGCTCTAAAGGGTACAGTGTTGTGCAAGATTTATGAATAGGACCTGACCTCTGATGCTGTGAGGTTTTACTATCTGATGTACATCCACAGGAGGTGGATTGTATGGTAAAAGGTGCATTTCAGTGTAATGCAAAGGTGCTCAAAGCTTCAAAAATCCAAGCGCTCAGGCATTTGCCATGGGAGACAGACCGGCTCACGGAGAAAGTGCCGACAACAACTCCTCCTGGAAGAAGTTATCCCACCTGCCATATGTACACGCTTATGACAAGCTGCTAGATAATCCCTCATTACCCTTGGTAACTACTGTATCTTCACGCTGTATTAGCTCTTGTGCCATTATCTTCATACCCCAATGTGCCTAGTGACCCGTGCTGTAGACTATATGTACCGGTTACTTGCAATACACCCCTTGAGTTACTTCAGGCAAAATTTCAAAATTTTTACTGAAGAATAATTTAACACAACAGTTTAATATAAATTGCAGTCTTTTCTTAACATCCTTAGTCTCTAACTCAGGTTTGTGGCTGCCCCAGCATACCTGCACAAGAGTCCATGATGATAGTATCGAAGATTGAAATCTTCAGAGCAGACTGCAAATCCCAGAAGCTCCTCCAGCTGTAGCAGGGTTCTGAGGGCAGACATGCAATAATTGTCACTCTGGACTCTGCATATTCAGCAGGCCAACAGGACGGAGCGACGGTAACACAGACTTTCAAGAACCTCCCATGTGCGTGCAAGTCCCCAAGGCCCTTGGGTACAAACCCCTGTCTCTTTTTATGATATACGCAACCAGTGGATCGGACCCAGAAAAGTCTGCCAAGAAAAGAACCGGGAAACACAATTAACACTTTACTTCCTGGCTGGGGCAGCAATAAAATCTCCCTGTCTACACACTGATCAGTGTATTTTGACAGTGGAGGAGTCCCGCTGTCAGAATAAAACGGCACAGCAGGGATGATTCTTCCATCTACCTCGTTTGTGTGGATGGGGGAATCTGTTAATTTTTTGTTTTTTAATCAGTCCTCATAATAATGGTGACCCTTCATTCACTTGTTCATTTGTCTCACTTAACTAAATGATATATCAAGCTAATAACCACTTAAATAACTACACAAACTGTGTAATCTGGTTGTCTGGATGGGAGAATACATTTTTGCGTGTATACCCAGCTTTACGAAGGCATGGTCCACTGTTGTCACCATCTGGCAACCCACTCTGAAGCCTCGTACACATGATCGGATTTTCATCGGACAAAGCGTAGGACTTTTGTCCGAAGGGCGTTGGCCAGGAACTTATATTGCATACAAATGGCAAAGAATTGTCGGCCAAAAAACATGAAACTACGTGTTTTTTCAGCTCTTTAGTGCCACCCTTTGGTCAACTTCTGCTAATTTTGTGTTATGGTGAGCATTGCTTCTCAGCATGCGTATTTGTACTTTGGAGCTTTGTTCCAACGATCAGAAAATCCGACAACACACAATTGTTGGCTGACAATTTTAAAGCATGCTATCCCACATGTGGGGTGTAATTCCCACATTACATCCCAGAAGATGACTGTTTCGTTGAAACGCGTCGGGTGAACCCATCCACACACATCGCTCCTGCACTTTATGATATGCTTATGATATATGTGATGCTCTTCCAAATGTAAGTGTTCAATTTGAAATCTTTTTTAATAAATACTACCTTTTACGGTATCACACTATGTGAGTTTTTTCTCATTACGCATGTTATGTGGTTACCCTGTCTGTGGCTCCAACATGACTACATGTATGTTACAGTTCCTGGTGTTTATTAAAATTTGCGGTGTCAACTGATATGCGGATTCAGGACCAGCTGGACCCATCTTGTCGATTGATTGTATAAGCCTGGCTTGACTTGAATGGTATACACCTCTCCATGTCAACACCATCTGGTAAGCCTCCTTCTTACATCAGTGGTGGTGCTTCTATCCTCTCACAGAGTGGGTCCTATCCATGAGGGATTCTTCAACTTCAACCTTGCTGATTCTCTTTATATTTTTGGATTGTTATTTGTGTTTGGTCTCAATAGAGGACTGTTTCGTTTTTGATTTATTGGCCGCGTGTTTTTTTTTTCACTGACTATACCCAGTCACGTGGTGTCACTGAAATTAAGACTTTACATATATGTCTGTTAGCAACATTTAAGATGTGGTTTTAACGGATTCATTCACAAAAATAAGCGCTACACTTTTTTCATATTTGCTATCCCACATTTGTCCGCGGAAAAAGTGTACAAACAGTCAGATTTTCCAACAGCCTGTCATCACACAATTCCCGTTGGATAATCCGATCGTGTATGTATGAGGCTTAGGAGATGCTATGCAGCCATCACATACCTCCCAACATGAATGAGGGACACCTACTAGAAAACGTATGTGGGTATAGAACACACCCCCTGTCACACCCCTTAAAGGAGAATTAACCAAAAAAATGGTTAATTAAATCCACAAGTGCTTTTTTTACCACTCCTATCCCTTTATATTGGCTTTTAAAATTGACAAATGCAGCAATTTAGAAATTGGATGAAAGGTTTAGCACTGGGAAATACTATTTGAAAGATAAAAAGTAGGGCTGTGGAAATTAACTATTAATTCCTTAATTAATCGTTAATTTTCTTCATCAATCAAAATTCTTGATCAGTACTCACCTCTACGCTGGCTTCAGGGTCTTCAGGGAGTTCCGTCGGAGATCCGGTGACATCACGGACCTCGGCGGGGCTTGCCGTGTCCATCTGAAGGGCTCCTTTGCTGTGCCTTCATATCTGCATTCCGGCGGGACCTTACTATCTGCCACTCGCAAGGACTGTTACACTTCCCTCTATCAACCTGAGATTCTACAGCCATCCACCGGGAGTTGTGATAGTTCCCTTTATGGGACATCTACATGCCTACGGACTGATGTTAACCCCTCCTCATCTGGATTCAGCAGTGGTATCGTTGTACACATTTTTATACCAGCATCATACTTAGCTACAGGTTTTTATGACTGCTTTTGCTACCGTTTGATATTACTCGCACTCGTATTACTAGCTACATCGATTTTATCTCCAGTGCAATATTTATTTTGTTACCTACTTGAAGACTATAAAAGTTTTAATGCTATTCCCATCGAGCGCTGCCTTTGTGTGTTTTTGGTATCCTGCTATCCATTTTTCCAGTGGTTGGTAGCTGCACTTGGAATCAGCCTGCAAGGAAATCAGCTAAAAGTAGTTGTATCTGTATGTGTCGATTAGTCGATTTAAAAAAAAAAACAATTAATCGAGCACGAAAATTTTAATCAGTAACAGCCCTAATAAAAAGTGCATTTTATATACAATTATATAGATCAGACCAAAATGAGGGACAAATTGAGGGAGGAAAGAGGGACAGAGTGACATTGCTTCAAATCAGGGACAGTCCCTCGAAATCAGGGACAGTTGGGAGCTATGCCATCATTGGAGAATGTGTTTGCAGGCTGCGAGAGATCAGCCTGCAAAAAATACAACTTTTTTTTTTTTTTTTTACAGCAAATGAAATGTCGTAGTTAGGTTTACATCAACTTCGAACTACAGGAAGCAAACATTAATCAGAAAGTAAGTAAATTTAGCCTATGTAACGAACATCTGTCCTTGCTTTCTGATGATGTGTAATGTTTCAACCCCACAGGAATATGAGAGTCCTCAGCCCTCCCTCAGTACTTCTATTGGGCAGGAGGCGGTGTTGTGCTGATCAGTTAAATTCTTCCCAAATTTTCTCTCTGGCTTGCAGTGGCTGCTTGCTCTTGTGTGAATTAGTTCTAGAGCGCAGCAGACTTTTTTTTTTTCTTCTTTTTTTTTCCTCCCTAAAAGAAAATTATAAAAGTGAACAGGAAGCAGGAGTTTGGGGAGCAGAATAAACAGTGGCCTGTGAGAAATTGTGTCATTTCCTGCAGACAAGACTACACGTTTCGATTAATCCATACTCATCCCTTCCACAAACAAAGGACCAAGCAGAAGTTGAAAATGAAGGAGAAGACAAGGAGTGTTTGAAAAGCCAGATGTTAGAAGAGGACAGCTGACTCCATCACAGGACAGAAATGGATGTGTAATTGGTAGCAGGAGAGACAAGGTAATCAATCACAACCTTTAACATTCACGCCAACCGTCATTCCTTTCAATGTCAGCCGTGTAAAGTTTTCTTTCCAAACGTTCCAACTTTTTTTTTTTTTTTTTCCAGACGTGATCGGAAAGTACAAGAAGAAATGCATTGACTATATAAGTTGCATAATTAGGGGGCACAATTATTATGGGTGGGGTAGGAGTTGGCAGGTTTGTTGATTGAAATCTGTGTTTTGAACCTATTTTGCAAGTTGGCGGTATTTAAATTTTGTTTTTATTTTATTTTTAAGCTAAAAATAAGATCATGTGGTTCTTACGGTTGCTTTTTCCAAAGAAAAGTATGTTAACCTGTAATTTAATTCAATAGCTTTTGAATGAATGATCCTTTTTACAGGAATAGCGTGCTCTTTGGTTTGTTTTTACACCTATGTTTGCAACTTTACTGCATTTTTTATTTTTTTATTTTTTACTCCAGCAAAAGTTTACTTTTCTTGTCGCTTAGAGAAGGGTTTAACCCTTTTTGTACTGCTGCCTTTACCCACAATTCACTGGCATTCCTCCAGCCTGCAACAGAACTGCACATGTAGCAAATTTACTTTTTTTTGCAAATATATTAGGCCATATTGATACAGCTGACCATTCAGGGAAAAGGGGGAAACATTGCAGCATTTGTTCAAACAGCCAAAGCGGAGAGACTATGAAAAAGATTTCAGGAAGCCAAATGTTGGGCTGTGCAGAGACAGAAGCTAAAGAGGTTGGGGGGAGGGTTGAGAATGATATGACTCAGAAAAATATTCATGCAGGTTGTGGAAGCAAAAAAAAACATAAAAATGTATCGCAATGTTTAATATGCATGTAAATTCTCCAGCAAGATGCAGATAAAAGCAATAGACATGTTACATACTGCAGATAATATAAAATAGTCTAGGAATAGTCTAGGAAAAGATACATTAAAAGTTATTCCAAATATAAAATGAAAACTAAATATTTATGCTAATTTTTAAGTTTGTAAACAATAAATTAAATAAAAAATACATTTAGCGCAAATCACCGTCATTGTATGTTGGTACTTTGACGCTAAATACCAGCTAGCTGCCATAACCCCAGTATTTTCTGAAACACGGGCGGTGCACTTTAGGATAAAAGTGCTCTCTGCGGCGGATTCACCGCAAGATCACCTCTTCGGTCTTCACCGCTGCTTACCGGAGCCGTCGGTAGCAGTGGAGACTATCGCGTCCTCTCCCCTGACCCTGAGGCCTGGAGTAGGGTGACCACGTGTCCCGGATTGCCCGGGACAGTCCCACATTTTGCAGGTCTGTCCCGGGCACCTTCATTCCAGGACAATACAGTGTCCCGGAATGAAACTGACACAGCCACCCCCCAAGCCAATCTGATGCCCCCAAAAAAGGCTGCCACATCACCGCTTTACTCATTGACAGTACTTGTCCTGGCCAGGAATGCCTGGAGGAGCACAGTCCCCGCCCTCTGCTTGTGATTGGAGAAATCATAAATCCCGCCTCTTGTGTCCATTTAGGCTGCATTCACACCTGAGCGTCGGTCGTTCGGCGTTTTTTTCGGCGTTTTTTTCCGGCGGTTTGTCGCGCGTATTCATGCTTATTTGCGCGTTTGCATACAGCGTTGTCCGACGTTTTTGTACTTTGACGTTCTTTATTTTAGCCAATAGGAAAAACTATCATCTTTTCATCACTTGTTGCTATGTTGGTAGATTTTTTTAATCTTCTGCATGGGCAACGAGTTCTATTGATTAAAGCGACGAAACGCCCGTAGCAAACGCCCGTTGTCGCGCAAGTCGATTGAATCGAGCGTTTCCATTACTTTCTATGGGAAATGGAAACGCTCAAATACGCCCAAACCGCCCGATACGCGCGTCAAAAAAGGGTCCGGAACTTTTTTTGGCTACAGGCGATGGGCGTCAGGCGCATCAGCGTTCAGATGTGAACCATCCCCATAGACTTTCATGTATTTTGGTCCCTCTGGCGTTTGTGAGCGTCGCGCTACAGGCGACAAAACGCCTAGGTGTGAATGGGCTCTAACTGTGCTGTGGTTTGTTACAGCACAAGCTGATTTTTGGAAAGGGGGGTGTCCCTGAATGGTTGTTTGGAAATGTGGTCATTGTCACCCTAGCCTGGAGCCAAGTGAGGGAAAGATAGCCCCCGCTCGGCTCCATAACATTGAATGGCGGAAGCGACGTCAAACGTAACTTCCACCTAATGGTCTTAAAGGGGATTTTTTTTTTTTGCACAAAAAAAAGAGATGTATTTTTATTTTTTTATTGCATGTAAGTGTAAATATGAAGATGAGATCTGAGGGTTGTTTTTTTTTTTGGACCCCAGATCTCACATTTAAGAAGTCCTGTCATGTTTTTTTTCTATTACAAGGGATGTTTATATTCCTTGTAATAGGAATAAAAGTGACCCATTTTTTTTAAAAGGACAGTGTAAAAATAAAAAATAAAAAGTAAAATAAATAAGATTTTTTTTTAAATCACCCCATCCCGCTGAGCTCGCGCACAGAAACAAGCTCATACGTATGTCGCGCCCGCATATGGAAACAGTGTTCAAATCACACATGTGAGGTATCGCCCTGATCGATAGAGCGAGAGCAATCATTCTAGCACTAGACTTCCTCTGTAACCCAAAACTAGTAACCTGTAAAAAAAATTGGCGATTTTTAAGCGTCAAAGTTTGTTGCCATTCCACGAGCCGGAGCAATTTTGATGCATGACATGTAGGGTATCAATTTACTCGGCGTAACATTATCTTTCAAAATATAAAAAAAAAAATTGGGCTAGCTTTACTGTTGTGTTCTTTTTTAAGTCAAAAAGTGTATTTTTTCAAAAATATTTGCGCTTGTAAGAGTGCTGCACAAATACGGTGTGACATAAAGTATTGCAATGACCGCCATTTTATTATCTAGGTTGTCTGAAAAAATATATAATGTTTGGGGGTTCTAAGTAATTTTCTAGCAAAAAAAAATAATGATTTTAACTTGTAAATAACAAGTGTCAAAAAGAGGCTCGGTCCTTAAGCGGTTAAAAAACAAAAATCTTTAAAAAAATTGAATACAACATTTTAGTTTGGCTCTAGAGCAAACGTTTTGGCAATAAAATTACCTAAACCCCCTGCACATTCTATATTTTCTGAGGCCCTTGAGAATAAAAAGATGATAGTTGCAAAACTTTGTTACATATTTGTGCAACTTTTTATCAAATGCAAATTTTAATGGAAAAATATTACGGTAATAAAATAAATTTTAGTGCAAACACACACAATACAATGCCAATTTTTTGGTAAAGTTAAAGAGATGAGGTTGAGTCAAGTAAATAGATACCAAATATGCCAAGTCTTAAAGTTATGTGCACCTTTGATATTGCAAAAAATGTTAGTACCCCAAACCACCCCCATGTTGAGGAGGGGTGGGGTGCTCACTCGTCCCCTCTGTTTTCTGACCTGCCAGACTGCATGCTCGGATAAGAGGCTTTTATGGAGTTTGGCAAGGCAGTGGTTGTCTTGGAGGTGTGTTTGAAGTCGTTATCCTGTTGGTATACTGCCCTGCGGCCCAGTCTCCGAAGGGAGGGGATCGTGCTCTACTTCAGTATGTCACAGTTCATGTTGTCATTCATGGTTCCCTCAATGAACTGTAGCTCCTCAGTGCCAGCAGCACTCATGCAGCCTCAGACCATGACACTCCCACCACCATGCTTGACTGTAGGCAAGACACACTTGTCTTTGTACTCCTCACCTGGTTGCCGCCATAAATGTTTGACACCATCTGAACTAAATAAGTTTATCTTGGTCTCATCAGACCACAGGACATGGTTCCAGTAATCCATGTCCTTAGTTTGCTTGTCTTCAGCAAGCTGTTTGCAGGTTTTCTTGTGCATCATCTTCAGAAGAGGCTTCCTTCTTGAATGACAGCCATGCAGACCAATTTGATGCAGTGTGCGGTGTATGGCCTGAGCACTGACAGGCTGACCCCCCCACCCCTTCAACCTCTGAGGCAATGCTGGCAGCACTCATACGTCTATTTCCCAAAGACAACCCCTGGATATGACGCTGAGCATGTGAACTCAACCTCTTCGGTCAACCATGGCAAGGCCTGTTCTGAGTGGAACCTCTCCTGTTAAATCTCTGTATGGTCTTGGCCACCATGCTACAGCTCAGTTTCAAGGTTTTGGAAATCTTCTTATAGCCTAGGCCATCTTTATGTAGAGCAACGATTCTTTTTTTGAGTTCTTTGCCATGAGGTGCCATTTCCAGTGACCAGTATGAGAGAGTATGAGCAATAATACCAAATTTAACACACCTGCTCCCCATTCACACCTGAGACCTTGTAACACTAACGAGTCACGTGACACCGGGGAGAGAAAATGGATGATTTTGCACAATTTGGAAATTTTCACATAGGGGTGTACTCACTTTTGTTGCCAGCGGTTTAGACATTAATGGCTGTGTGTTGAGTTATTTTGAGGGGACAGCAAATTGACACCGTTACACTTCACTCCACGATTCTCCGCCTCTGAGCTGGTGAATCGGGGAGTGTAAATTCTGACTCAGATCGCTTGTGAAGTGCTGAGATTACAGCTTCATAAACTGTCCATTTCTGTGTCAGTCAATGATGGATTCTTTTTGTGTAGAGATGATCAGGGGAAAACATGTTCTCCCCCGATCATGTCTGTTTCATAAACCGTTAATGGACTGTGATCCTTGGGATCACCGCGGATCAGTTTCATAAATGGACACCTATATCAGGCATCAGGCTGTTTTAGGTGATGCCCATGATAAAGAGGTTAGGAAACTTTTAAAAGTTATGTAATACTGAAAACTCTGCTTTTGGATAGCATGGATGTCAGGGAATATGAGTTTTCTTCGTTCTGACATTCTCAGTTGGTTCAAAATATTCAGCATACACTCTGCAGAAGAAAAGTGCTATTTGATGTTTATGTTCACAGCTTTGTAATGTTGAGATTCTAAATATGAAAATCACACCACTTTAAAACAAAATATTGCCTTCTAAATAATGACTAAATTATAGGTGTCAAAAGGTGGGTAGCTATACCAAGGCTTGAGGTTGGATGGCTTTCAAACTTTTTGTTTGCAACTGAGGACCACCACACACAGGTTCTATGCTTGCTGATGCTTTTTTTTTGGTAATTTAGAAAGGGGTAAAACAGAACAATGATATACGGAGATTTCCAGTAATCCATGTCATAGGAAAGGCATGAGGGTATAAACTTTTTTGTGCCCCGTTGTCAGCCCCTAGGCCCCATAGACCCAATAAAGTTTGTATGTTTCAATAAACGGAAGCTGTGCCACTGCAGGCATTCAGTTGGCTGAAATGTTTTTCAGATTACATTCTTCTGAGCAGGCTTCGTTGATGAGCTATAGATAGAAGAATAAGAAAAAGAGAGGTCAAGTGAAACCAAGACCTTCTTCTTCCCTGTTCTCAATATTTTGTAACCACTACAACTAAAGTCTGCTCTCTACAATACCCAGTAGTGTCTGGCAGCTAGCCTGGTATGATGTTTATGTCACAGACTATCCTTCCTATCTTTGTTGTCCCAGACATACAGTAGGTGACCGCGATATTGTGTCAATCTCGCTCCCTTTCTTGGCGAGATTGACCACTTACGAGCCCCATCGCCGAGCTGGCTTGCCGAGATGGAGACAAAGCCGTCATAGAAGCGACGGGAGATCCGACTTGGATTCCCGCCAATTCTAGCTGCGGCGTTTGGTATGAATCCTGAGAGGGAAAACTCCACGCCAAATTTTAAATAAAAACATGGGTTCCCCCCCCCCAGGAGCATACCAGGCCCTTAGGTCTGGTATGGGTTGTAAGGAGACCCCCCTACGCCGAAAAACTGACGTGGGGGGGTCCCCCCACAATCCATACCAGACCCATATCCAAAGCACGCTACCCAGCCAGCCAGGAAAGGAGTGGGGACGAGCGAGCGCCCCCCTCCTGAGCCGTACCAGGCTGCATGCCCTCAACATGGGGGGGGTTGGGTGCTCTGGGGCAGGGGGGCGCACTGCATGTTGATAAGGACAGGGCCTCTTCCCGACAACCCTAGCCGTTGGTTGTCGAGGTCTGTGGGCGGGGGCTTATCGGAATCTGGGAGACCCCTTTAATAAGGGGGCCCCCAGATACCGGCCCCCCACCCTAGGTGAATGAATATGGGGTACATCGTACCTCTACCGATTCACATGGAGGCAAATTGTAAAAGGAAAAAAAAACACACAACACAGGGTTTTTAAAGTAATTTATTAGTCAGCTCCGGGGGCCCCCCGTCTTCTTTAGCTCTTTTAGGAGGGGAGCCTTCTTCTTCCGCTCTCCGGGGGTCTTCTCCGCTCTCCGGGGGTCTTCTTCCGCTCACCCGGGGTCTTCTTCTGCTCACCGGGGGTCTTCTCCCATCTTCTCCGCTGTCATCTTGGCCCCGGTTCTTCTCCCGCTCGCTCTGCGGTGTCTTCTTCTTCAGGGCTGGCCGCCGATATCTTCGTGTGTTAGCTAGATTACTAGCAGTGGCCAGCCAGCTCTTCTTGCTGAACACTATCTGACTACTTCTCAGCCCCCAACTCCGCCCAGCTTGCATCACCCCCAGGCCACTTCATACATCCAGCTGACAGATATCACTCAGAGCTGCTTTCTCCCCCCCCCCCCCCAGCTGAGGGACATAATTCCATGGTCACTTTCCTTCCCTTATCTTCACAACATCACTCCCTGGTCACCCCACAGACACTGCAAGAAATGCCTTCCAATTCTGCCACTGTCAAATCCTTCAGAGTCCTTTTCTGTACATACTGCCCTCATCATACCCTCCACACTCCTCTCTTGTACATACTGTCTACACTCCTCTCCTGTACATACTGTCCACTGTCATACCCTCTGCACTCCTGTCCTGTACAAACTGCCCCATCATACCCTCCGCACTTCTCTCCTGTACATACTGCCCTCATCATACCCTCCACACTCCTCTCCTGTACATACTGCCCACTGTCATACCCTCCACACTTCTCTTCTGTACATACTGCCCCCATCATACCTTCCACACTTCTCTCCTGTACATACTGCAATGATCATACCCTCCACACTCCTCTCCTGTACATACTGCCCATATCATACCCTCCACACTCCTCTCCTGTACATACTGCCCCCATCATACCCTCCACACTCCTCTCCTGTACATACTGCCCATATCATACCCTCCACACTCCTCTCCTGTACATACTGCCCCCATCATACCCGCCAAACTCCTCTCTTGTACATACTGTCCACACTCATCTCCTGTACATACTGCCCCATCATACCCTCCACACTCCTCTCCTGTACATACTGCCCCCATCATACCCTCCACACTCCTCTTCTGTACATACTACCCCCATCATACCTTCCACACTTCTCTCCTGTACATATTGCCCTGATCATACCCTCCACACTCCTCTCCTGTACATACTGCCCCCATCATACCCTCCACACTCTTCTCCTGTACATACTGTCCACACTCATCTCCTGTACTTTCTGCCCCCATCATACCCTCCACACTCCTCTCCTGTACATACTGCCCATATCATACCCTTCACACTCCTCTCCTGTACATACTGCCCCCATCATACCCTTTGCACTTCTCTTCTGTACATATTGCCCCCATCATACCTTCCACACTTCTCTCCTGTACATACTGCCCTGATCATACCCTCCACACTCCTCTCCTGTACATACTGTCCCCATCATACCCTCCACACTCCTCTTCTGTACATACTGTCCACACTCGTCTCATGTAAATACTGCCCCCATCATACCCTCCACACTCCTCTCCTGTACATACTGCCCATATCATACCCTCCACACTCCTCTCCTGTACATTCTGCCCCCATCATACCCTCCACACTCCTCTTCTGTACATACTGCCCCCATCATACCTTCCACACTTCTCTCCTGTACATACTCCTCTCCTGTATATATTCCCAGGATCATATCCTCTACACTCCTCTCCTGTACATACTGCTCCCATCATACCCTCTGCACTCCTTTCCTGAAGATTCAGATGTAAAGGGAAACTGCAGAATCAGATGTAAAGGGGAACAAACCCTGTGCATTCCGATGTAAAGGGGAACTCTGTGGTTTTTAGATCTAAAGGGGAACTCTGTTGACTCTGATGTAAAGGGGGACTAACCATATATACTGTATATGACTAGAAATCGTATTTAATCACAAAAATATATGTATGTATAGTGTATACTACATCAAAAATTGCTGTGCATTGCTTTGTACAGAGGTAATTTAATGTACTACAAAAAGTGTTTGGGTTTGGCTTGACGAAAAGGTGTCAACCCTATCACTGCTTTAATCCTTTCCCTGCTTGACTGTCTGGCAGTACATCACTGCTGCTTTCCCTCCCCTCTTCTATTAGCTGAGGACTGCCCTTCCCCCCTATTGACATTAACTTTTACACAAATAGGGCAATGCTGAGGTCACACTCACCAGTTTGCAAACATTGCCTGCCATGACCTATACAGTAGCTCTGTTATTTACGGTCCCTAGACTATAAAAATTACAATGTTTTTTTTTTGTTTTTTTATTTATGCATGTTGCAGACTGTATCTGTGTATGTCTCAAACAGCAACATAGCAAATGTGTTCTCCATCACAGACCACCCAAAACAATTTAGTTGCATGGTACTGTGCTGCTGTCTAATTCAGCCTACTGTGTGGCTCTTTATTAACAATCGGTAGGGATATGTTTCAAGTTTGTGGCCATGTAGACTTCAAATGTACTTGTTTGCAGTTTGCCAAATGGGCCAACTAAATGCCCACTATAAATTAACCAGTGTTATTAATAATAAGTAAAACCAACATGTGACCCATGAATGTCCCAACACAGTGAAACAATACAATGCGATATGACAAACAATGGGCTCCATTCACTAAGCGGTATCTTACTGCAATCGAGTATGCGGTAAGATACCACACAGCGTTTTTTAAAAAATGTTTTTAAAATTCATAAAAAAAATACTACTAAAATACCACATGCCCTATTTTTTGAAGTCATGCAATATTTTAGTTGTGAAAGCCTGTGGTAATTTAACATTGATGACAGCCAGCGTCAATGCACTGTAGGGATGGGCCGAACCCCCCCCCCCCCCCCCTTGGTTCAGTTCGCACCAGAACATGCGAACAGACAATTTGTGTGAACATGAAAACCCTATTAAAGTCTATGGGACACAAACATAAAAAATCAAAAGTGCTCATTTTAAAGGCTCAGATGCAAGTTATTGCGCTAAAAAGTGTATGGGGACCAGGGTACTGTCCCAGGTGACATGTATCAATGCAAAAACATTTTTTTTTTGAGCATTTGGATATCCTGCATGTTCAAGTTCTCTTTTAATACAATCTTCTGTGTCTGAGTTTGAAACCAGTACCTGTGAAAGACTATCCCCCAATTTCACAGCTCAGTATGTACGGACCTGGCGGTGAAAGGGTTAAAGGCTTAAAGGGGTTGTAAAGGTACAATTTTTTTTTCCTAAATAGCTTCCTTTACCTTAGTGAAGTCCTCCTTCACTTACCTCATCCTTCGATTTTGCTTTTAAATGTCCTTATTTCTTCTGAGAAACCCTCACTTCCTGTTCTTCTGTCTGTAACTCCACACAGTAATGCAAGGCTTTCTCCCTGGTGTGGAGTGTCGTGTTCGCGCCCTCCCTTGGACTACAGGAGAGTCAGGACGCCCACTAACAGACAGCTCCTATCTGTAACGTAGAGAGCGTCCTGACTCTCCTGTAGTCCAAGGGAAGGGGCGAGCAGGACACACCAGGGAGAAAGCCTTGCATTACTGTGTGGAGTTACAGACAGAAGAACAGGAAGTGAGGATTTCTCAGAACAAATAAGGACATTTAAAAGCAAAATCTAAGAATTAGGTAAGTGAAGGAGGACTGCACTAAGGTAAAGGAAGCTATTTAGGGAAAAAATTGGACCTTTACAACCCCTTTAAGAAGTGAAACTATAAAAATGAAATATTCCTTTAAATATCAAGCCTGGGGGGTCCCCTTAGTCTGCCTTTAAAGTTGTGCATCTGTATGATGTGTTTTACAGTCCCGCAGCAAAATTAAATTTCTAAAAGGAAAAAATGTCATTTAAAACTGCTCGCGGATGTAATGTATTACCATCTCCCGGCAATAAAGATTACAAATCAAGGGGAAAAAATGGCGTGGGTTCCCCCACCCCCAGTCCATACCAGGCCCTTTGGATCTGGTATGAATATTAAAGTGGTTGTAAACCCACTTTGACAACTTGCACCAACAGGTAAGCCTAGATTAAGGCTTACCTGTAGGTGCAAGAAATATCTCCTTAACCTACATGGTTAAGGAGATATAAGCAGAAAACACTGCACCGATGTCTACGGCGCAGGCACACTGAGCGTCCCGGCATTCTGAATGGACGGGAGTGACGTCATCGCCGCTCTGGCCAATCACAGCGCCGGAGTGGCAATACCAGGAAAAAGCTGCAAGGGGACATGGCAGCGGCGGTGGAGGGGAACGAGGAGCACTTCGGGGGCTTCGATTTCAGGTAAGTGCCACATAATGAGCTAGTATGCTATGCAAACTAGCTCATTATGCCTTTCTCGTGCAGGTGTTTTTTTCCTGTATTAATTTAAGAGGGTTTACTTCCTCTCCCCTTCGGGTCTGGTATGGGTTTTAAGGGAAAGTCCATGCCAGAATAAAAAATTCTAAAATTGGCGTGGGGTCCCCCAAAATCCATACCAGACTCTTATTTGGGCATGCAGCCTGGAGGACAGGATGGGGGGGAACAAGCGCCCCCCCCCCCCTGAAACATACCAGGCCAAATGCCCTCAACATGGGGAGGGTGCTTTGAGGGCCTCATCCCCACAACCCTTGCCCGGTGGTTGTGGAGGTCTGCGAGCAGGGGGGCTTATCAGAATCTGGCCCCCACCTATGTGAATGCTTATGGGGTACATTGTACCCCTACCAATTCACCAAATAAAAGTGTCAAAAAGTAAAAACTGCAACAGACAATTTTTTTGACAATTCCTTTTTTTTAAAAGACCAGATGACCCGCCCCCCTCTGACAGCACATGATGTTAGAAGGGGTGGGGTCAATCAGTAACATCACCAGTCGGCCCCGCTCTTGCCTATATAATAGCTGTCAGAGCGATAAGACAGCAGCCGGCGGGATGCCTCCCATTGAGGTGGAGCTTTTTTCTTCTATTTTTCGGGTCCGTCGAGTGGCGTGATTGAAGATGGATGAACATTGCGGGACACTTTTTTATAAGGAATTGTCAAAAACTTTTTGTAGTTTTTACTTTTTGACACTTTTTATGTTGAATGGGAAGGGGTACAATGTACCCCTACCCATTCATATAGAGGGTGGTCCTGGGGGCTGCCAGATTCTGATAAGCCCCCCGCCAACAGACCCCCACAACCACCGGGCAAGGGTTGTGGGGATGAGGCCCTTGTTGAGGGCAAGCGGCCTGGTATAGTTCAGAAGGTGGGGGCGCTCAATCGCCCCCCTATTCTGGCCTGCTGGGCTGCTTGCTCAGATATGGGTCTGGTATGGTTTTTTGGGGGGACCCCACGCCAATTAAAAAAAAAGATTGATGTGGAGTTCCCTTTAAAATCTATGCCAGACCCAAAGGGCCTGGTAAGGATTTGGGGGGGACCCCACGCTGTTCTTTTAAAAAAAAAACCCCATGAGAGCTTTTGGCCGGGAATCCTGGCCGTGTGTATGCTCCATCGCAGTTTTTCCTGCCGGATTCCCGGCGGTTTTTAAACCGGCAGTTTCCCTATGGGGAAAATCTGCGGTGGAGCATACACACGGCCGGGTTTCCCCACCAAAGCTCTCATAGCAGTTTTCCTGTCGGAAAACCCGGCCGTGTGTAGGGGAAAAAGCTACCGAGCAGGTTCTCGGTTTTCTCGGCAGACTTTTTACCGCCAGGAAAACCGATCGTGTGTACAAGGCATTACTTTGATGACTGCACAAGGCATTACCGTACTCTGATGACTGGCTGCCTATTCACTGAACACATTTGTACTAGTGATTTTAATCTACTAAATTACGACTAAAACTAAAACAATAGCAGATGACTAAAATGGGACTAAAGCTAAATGGCATTTTAGTCAAAAGACTATGACTAAAACTAAATAAAAATGCCAAAATTAGCACTGATCTGAACACAGCAGTATTGTATGCTTTGAGCCCATGAACACTGGTTGGTTTTGGTCTGTAGGGTTTAACTACCGGTATGTAAACCAAAATTAAAACAGCAATTATGGCCATGTGTTTGGCTGCATTTTTTCACTGTATGCATGTAATAATTTGTGCAAATGTTTATAGCCAGCCTGAGACGTACATAGACTTTATTGGCTATCACCTTATTCGGCACGTCGTAGTGTTGTACGTCACCGCGTTCTTGACGGACGGAGAACTTTTGTGTGAGCGTGTGTATGCAAGCCAAGCTTGAGCGGAATTCCGTTGGAGAAACAAGCCAAGGTTTTTCCGACGGAAAATCCAAGTGTGTGCATTAGAATTATCCCCAGAACAAGGGAAACCAAGGGGACACCTGAGAACAACAGTCTAAGAGGAGAATTCCTCAAATCTCGTACACACGATCAGACCTTTGTCCGACGGAATTCCATCGGAGGAAAAGAGAACATATTCTCTATGTAAACTCTGACGGTATTCATCTGAATTTCCGATGAAATTACTCCGATGGGGCATACACACGGTCGGAGTTTCCAATGGAAAAAGTCCATCTAACTTTTTCCATCAGAAATTCCGATCGTGTGTACGGGGCATAACTTTGTAAGATTTTCCCTAACTTCTGTTGCATCTCAGCAACAAGAAGTGAAGGGAAATTACTCCTATGAACATTTTTAAATAGCAATAAAAAAAACATTGCGGGTGTTTTAACTCTTCCCTATTCTATCTGTTGCTAAAGAAAAGTTGTGGGGATACATTCATAGTTGGAGCCGATGTCAAGCTTTTGTTGCTGTTCCTGTTGGGGCAATCTCCTGAACAAGAAATGGTTGCAAATCTGCCCAACTGGGACACACGCAAGAAACAAAATCACATCACAAGGTAACACAAGGAAAAGAGTAATATTGCTGCTTGTACCTTCCCTTCTCGCTAACAACTGCTCATCCGTTTCTTGTCTTGGTGTTGCAGGGACAGAAAGTGAAATCCCCCCCCCAGTAGGATCATAGACAAATATAAATGGGAAAGAAAATTAACATTTTCCCACTCTTTCCAAAACCAAACAAAATACTTTGAATAGATTTCAAATTGTTACATGGTTGGGCTGGATTTTAGCTTTAAGTACCTATTTTTTTATTTGTATTTCTATTTCGTTTACAGAATATATTACAATTACATGTTACTTAAAAATACAAATTATAGGCTTTATTTTTTTGCTTTGTTTTGCAGACATTTCCACAATGAACTGGACATTAACATGTCGCCTAGCAGTTTTGCTGGCCGTGTGGATACTTTGTGCTTCTGACGGATCTCAGGGGATCAATAAGGACAGAGTTTTTCGTACAAGGACAATACCTAATCGGAGACAACATCCCAATTTATCTAAAACACAAACTCATAATGTAAATAAAGACTCAAATAAGAGAAATTTATCACAAATTATGCTGAGTGATGAGGGTCGACCTCGTGATAAAAAGGTTAACCCACAGCAAAGGCCTGCTTTTAGACAAATGCAGGCTAGAATGTTGAAAGACGACAGTGCAACCTCTGCACGTTCTAGAACAGCACGATTCCCTTCAGCTTCAAATTCACCAAATATCCTGGCAAGTTTCGCCGGGAAAAACAGAGTCTGGATTATCTCTGCTCCACACGCATCTGATGGCTATTATCGCCTGATGATGAGCCTCCTTAAAAATGATGTGTATTGTGAACTCGCTGAAAGACACATTCAACAGATTGTCATATTTCACGAGGAAGGAGAAGAAGGAGGAAAAATCAGACGTATTACAAATGAAGGAAAGATATTAGAACAGTCGCTGGATCCATCAGTTGTACCCAAAATGATGACTTCTCTAAAACTGGAAAAAGGAAAATTTGGTATGGTTCTTCTTAAAAAGACTTTACAAATTGAGGAAAAGTATCCTTATCCTGTGCGTCTAGAAGCTATGTATGAGGTTGTTGACCAAAGTCCTATAAGAAAAATAGAAAAACTTAGGCAAAAAGGCTTTGTACAAAAATGTAAAGCAGCTGGAGTTGAGGGACAGGTATCTGAAGAAGGAGACGGTAGTAGTAGTAGTTCAAGTAGTGGAGGTGTTAGCAGCAGCAGTACTACTAGTAGCACAAGGATTGTGAAGCCTACCCAAGCCAGCAGCACTGTCCAAATCACATTTAAGAAGGAAGAGCCAAGAAGAAATTTAGTTCCTACAAGGTCTTCTAGGGTAAAAGTTACAAGAAAGACTATTATAGTACCACCAACACCAACACCCAAAGCCACAACCTTACCTCCTCCAACAAAGGCAACTACACAAATATTAACTACAGAAACAAGACCACCTACAACGCTACCTACAACAGTCCCTCCTACAACTCTTAAACCATGGACTACTAAATTTTATGCCACTCCTGAGACTCACAAATTACACGTGCAAGCTGAAGTAACAACAAAAGATCCAGAAACAGCAGTACATTACTTTCCTGTGAGAACAGATAAACACAGAGTTAGACAGCATGTGCAGACAGGAAAGCACTTTGCTACTACAAGCAAAACAAACAAACCAATGGTCCATGAGTCCCACACAGATGCTCCCGTTATTTCAACAACCACAACAGTGCATGATACAAAAGAAAGCACAGGGCGGTTTGTGGATAACCGCACAGATAGAAAGGACCACAGTTCTCATGATATTACTCCAAGTCAAAAGAAACCTACAAAAGCCAAACCTCCTAAAAAGAAAGGGGTGGAGAAGATTTTAAATAATGAATATGAAGACAAATTTGACCTTGGCAAACCCACAACACCCCAGGTGGAAGAGGTCATAGAGGAAGCAAACATTCCACCTAAGAAAGGAAAGGAACAGAAAAAAGAGGAAAAAGCTGATAAAACCGAAAAGAAAAAAAAGAAAGCTGAAAAAGCTGAGAAACCCCCCAAGAAAGAAAAACAAGCTAAAAAAGATAAGGCAGATAAAAAGATCAAGACTGAAAAAGATCGAACTAAGAAGAACAAGAAGGTCATCAAAGCAGAGGAAGACATTTTCACAAAGCCAGTGAAGAAAATATACACAGAAAGTCCACGAAGGTCACTGCCAGCATTCCTGGAAAATTTTGAAGGCAAACGAAGACTATTGGTAAGAGTTTATCCTAATTATATAGAGCAAATGATATCTTTTAGTTTTACTATGTTGTAAGTGTTACAGCATTAGCCGAAGTAGGGCTTTAGCAGGCCATACAGTATATGTGCAACTTTCACTTGACCAATATCATCAGTAGGGATGAGCCGAACACCCCCCCCCCCCCCCGTTCAGTTCGCACCAGAACCTGCGAACAGACCAAAAGTTTGTGTGAACTTTAGAACTCCGTTAAAGGCTATGGGACACGAACGTTTGAAATATAAAGTGCTAATTTAAAAGGCTAATATGTAAGTTATTGTCCTAAAAAGTGTTTGGGGACCCGGGTCCTGCCCCAGGGGACATGTATCAATACAAATTTTTTTTTTAAAAACTGCAGTTTTTTTAGGGAGCAGTGATTTTAATAATGCTTCAAGTGAAACAATAAAAGTGAAATATTCCTTTAAATTTCATGCTTAGAACTGACCCTGCACAAAATGTAATTTCTGAAGGAAAAAAAAGTAATTTAAAAACACTCACGGCTATAATGAATTGTCGGCTCCCGGCAATACAGAGAAAAGGCATTGAAAGTCATTAAGAAAAAAAAATGTGTGGGTGTACCCCTACCATTTCACAAAGAAAGTGTAAAAATGTAAAAAAAAAAAAAACGCACACACCATTGAGAAAGTCCTTTAAAAAAAAAAAAAATTCCAGCGGTGGTAATCCACTCTCGATCTCCGCTCCAACGCTGTCGGTATCCTGCAACAGGTGATCTCCTCTCCGCCGGGGTCCATTGATGAGAAGATCTCCTCCTCATCCAGGTCCAGGATCCAGCGATGAGATGTCCATCCAGCGCAGCGCATCACCTGTCTCCACTGGAGACACCCCAGGAATGGCGGGGCTTCAGTCAGTGACATCTCTTATGTAGGTGAGGGCGGGGCCACCCGTCACCCTCTGACGCAAGGGAAAACTCAGGCTTTCGAGGTGACGTGCGGGTGACCCCGCCCCCCTCTGATGTAACGGCAAACCTGTGTTACATCAGAGGGGGGCGGGTTCACCCATATGTCACTGGAAAAGCCTGTGTTTTTCCTTGCGTCAGAGGGGGATGGGGTCACGTGACGGGTGACCCCATCCTCACCTACATAAGAGCTGTCACTGGCTGAAGCCGTGTCATTCCCAGGGTGTCTCCGGTGGAGACAGGTGATGCGCTGCGCTGGATGGACATCTCATCGCTGGATCCTGGACCTGGATGAAGAGGAGATCTTCAGATCGCTGGACCCCGGAGAGGAGATCACCCATCGCAGGATACCGACAGCGTTGGAGCGGAGACCGAGAGTGGATTACCACCGCTGGAATCTTTTATTTTTATTTTTAAATTTTTAATAATAAAGGACTTTCCCAACAGTGTCTGTGTTTTTTTTTTTACAATTGTTACACTTTCTTTGTGAAATGGTAGGGGTACAATGTACAAGGGGTAAAGGGGTCTTCCACATTCCGATAAGCCCCCCGCCCACAGACCCCCACAACCACCAGGCAAGGGTTGTGGGGATGAGGCCCTTGTCCCCATCAACACGGGGACATGGTGCCTTGAGGGGTCACAGGGTCACAGGGCCCCCAAAGCATCCTTCTAATGTTAAGGGCATGTGACTTGTAACGGTTCAGGAGGGGGGCGCTCTCTCGTCCCCCCTCTTTTCCTGTGGCCTGCCAAGTTGCGTGTTCGGATAAAGGGTCTGAAATGGATATTTGGGGGAACCCCACATCATTTATTTTTATTTGATGCGGGGTTCCCCTTAAAATACATCCCAGACCTGAAGGGCCTGGTAATTGAATCTGGGGGGCCCCCATTTTTTTTTTTTTTTTTTTATGAATGACTTTTCTCTGTATTGCTAGGAGCCGATAATTCATTATAGCCACGAGTGGTTTTAAATTACTTTTTTTCCTTCAGAAATTACACTTTGTGTAGGGACAGTTCTAAGCACGGGAAACAAGCGCTTCTTTACAGGCCTACTATACACCCACCCCCCCCCCCCCCCCAGGTACGAAATTTAAAGGAATATTTCACTTTTATTGTTTCACTTTAAGCATTATTAAAATCACTGCTCCCGAAAAATGTCAGTTTTTAAAACTTTTTTTTGCATTGATACATGTCCCCTGGGGCAGGACCTAGGTCCCCAAACACTTTTTATGACAATAACTTGCATATAAGTCTTTAAAATTAGCACTTTAGATTTCTCCCATAGACTTTTACAGGGTGTTCCGCGGCTTTTCGAATTTGCCGTGAACACCCCAAATTGTTCACTGTTGGCCGAACGGTCGAACAGGCAATGTTCGAGTCGAACGTGAGTTTGACTCGAATTCGAAGCTCATCCCTAATCATCAGTAACAACTTGGTAATGTAAGAATTAACCCTCCAGCATTTGCAACTGAAGTGACATACAGATATAAATGTAATGCAAGTATAAATATTGTGTCTCTTGATATACTACTGAATAAAACCTCCTTTAGATATATTGCTGAATTTTCTGAAGGTTTGACAGCCATCTTTTAGACCAGCCTTTCTAAAACTGAAAAACTCTTTTAAAGGGACTACTTCCCTACATGGCCAATTCTGGCATTTCTCTCCTACATGTAAAAATCATAATCTTTGTGCTCGAAAATTATACTGGGCATCATCCCAGTATAACCATTTCAAATTAAGGACGTCCATGGACATCCTACGATCAGGAAATGGTTCAAATATTATAATTTTTTTTACTCCTGACCATAATAAATAAACAAAGAAAATACACTATATTGGCAACAGTATTGGGACACCTGCCTTTACACGCACATGAACTTTAATGGCATTCCAGTCTTAGTACGTAGGGTTCAATATTGAGTTGACTGCGAGTCAGGCCTTCTTGACATCCTTTACATAAAATTTTAGAGTATATGCATAATTAATAGAAAGCATCATATAAGTTCCTTTCGGGACTACAGAAGGTTAACAAGAAGTATGCTCTTGCTGTGAATCACACTTAAAGTTCATATAATTGCTATGGCAAATAAACACTTTATAATGACATTTTTGCTGTAAAGTTACTACCGTATATACTCGACTATAAGCCGAGTTTTTCAGCTCTTTTTTTGGGCTGAAAATTACCCCCTCGGCTTATACTCGAGTCAGCGTACCTGAGTCCATTGCCGCCTGACCTCACCGTGCCCATTGCAGAATCCGATCTGTGTACCCGAGTCCATGCAGGAGGAGCGCAAGTTTTTAACACTGCACGGACTCAGGATAGACGATAGGACGAGAGGGCGTCCGTGATAGGTGGAACACTGAACACAGTGTTTGCTGGGAAACCGAGTGTTCCGCCTATCACGGAACAGCACAAGGAGGAGCGCGAGTTTTTAACACTGCACGGACTCGGGTACACAGATCGAATTCTGCAATGGGCACGATGAGGTCAGGCTGAAAATTACCATGGGTGTTATGGTAACGGGACCTGCCGGGGGAACCAGCTGGATCCTGCCATACTACGAGTACACCCAGGGAGACTCACGTTCCCCACAGTGATGGCACATTCCTTTTTTTTTTTTTTTTAAAGATATTTTTATTGAATTTTTTACACAAAACAACAAAACAAAACCAACACAAAAAAAAAGGCACAGTACATACAGTCAAAACAGACAGTTCGCACCTACATCAGTCTGTATCAATAGCATATCAGTGCATCCATGTAGATCGTAAATCAGAATAGAAAGTGACACACATCAAAGTGTAGATGTATAATTAACACCCTACGGGACTGCATACAGAAGGTATTACGGTGTAAGGGGACATTGTTACCAGTTCCTTCCCTCATGGCTGTATAGGTGCTAGGGTCAGGGGGCTAGCCAGCCACCTGTCCCAGATCTTATGGAATGTCTTGTTCCTCTTTCGGATCTCAAAGGTGAGTTTTTTAAGCGGTAGAGTGTTGTTAACCATTTTCAACCACAATCCTTTAGTTGGGGTCGCCGCACCCTTCCAGGTCAGCAGGATAGACTTCTTAGTGTAGAAGTACAGGATACAAAGTAATCGTTTGACCTGGGAGGGCACAGCAAGATCACCAAGGACCCCCAACAGGCAATTCTTGGGGTCTAGTATATTGGGAAGTCCCAAAGCGGAAGACAGGAAGGATCCTATACTTTTCCAGAAGTCCCGCACAATGGGGCAACTCCAAAAGCAATGGATAAAATCGTCAGCGTGACCACATCCTCGAAAACACTCAGCCGAGGGTAATATGCCCATTCTGTGCATCTTACCGGGGTTAAGTGAGATTGGTGGAAATTTTTTAGTTGGATCACTCTGTTCCTGGGGGATATAACAGAAGTCTTCAAAGTGTCACAGAACTCGGACCAGTCATCCTCCGTCATAGAAATGTCTAGGGATTCCCATTTTTGTTGCGATGTCTTAAATCTAGGGTTAGAGTTCACAGCCAGAGCTAAATAATAGGTAAAGATAAGTTTTGTTCGGTCCGGGGAACGCAAAAGTTTTTCTAAGTCAGGAGTCACAAGCGGACTGACTAGGGAACCAAACTGAGCCCGTGCAGCGTGTCTAAGCTGATAGTAAAAGAACAAATAAGTGGGTGTCAAGTCAAAGTCTTCTCTCATCTGGGTGAAGGATTTAAAGTCCTGTGGGGCGTATATGTGGCACAGGTATTTGACCCCTCTGGTAATCCACAATGGCACATTCCTTAACGTTACAATCAGTATGTACGTGAGAGGATGGTCGAGTTGAAGCGCTGCAATGGGCACAGTGAGGTCAGGCTGCAAATGGGCACAGCGAGGTCAGGCTGCAAATGGGCACAGTGAGGCTCGCAAATGGGCATTGTTGACCCTCTTTTCCTGCTTACAGTAGCTGCTGCATTCTCACCCTAGGCTTATACTCGAGTCAATAGGTTTTCCCATTTTTTTGTGGTAAAATTAGGTGCCTTGGCTTATACTCGGGTCAGCTTATACTCAAGTATATACGGTAGTTCGTTTTAAGGAAAGTAATACAAAGGTTAAAGTATGAAGGGTGCATTTTACATAAATGAATGGCTTAGATTTGACACTGCGTTTTCATGAAATTTATTTCCATTTAACCTGATCCATCTGTATGCAGAATCATATGTAAACAAAAGGCATCAGAGCTGGTTCACACTGGGGCGGCACGATTCGGGGGCGACTAGGCAAGGCGTCCTGAAGACGACTTCAGGGGCGACTTGCGAAATGACTTCTGTATAGAAGTCAATGCAAGTCGCCCCGATCCGCCCCTGAAGTCGTACAAGAATCTTTTTTTTTTTGCGTCGCTCCTATTAGAATGGTTCCATTGAATACAATGGGACGCGACTTGTCAGGCGGCTGAGTCGCCCCAGTGTGAACTGGCTCTAAAGATTCATGTTTGCAACAATATTTGGACAGATGCTACATTGTTTCAGAATTTTTTGGAATTTATCAAGTTAAAATGGATAAATATGTCTAAAGCCGAGAGAAATAGGCTTATTGTACATGAAGAAGATTGTAGGGACCACATGCTCAGCCTATAAGACAGGACTAGCTATAGTCAGGGCCGCTGATAGGCCAGTACAGCTGGCCCTTTTGTACCGGGCCCGGCCAGCAGGGGGGCCCGGCAACCTGATCAGATCAAGAAGTTAATGTAGTAAAAAAAATCCTGCAGCCGTGTCCCTTAACGTCCATCAAATGCCCAACCACCACAACCATTTGATACTGCCATACCACCGATCCCCCCCACCCCCCCCCCCCCTCCCCTTTAAGATTTTCCGTTTTTTTTTTTTTTCGTTTTATTAGATCGCAGGAGGGAAGGGACTATTTTGTCTATTTCGGGTGCGGAAGAATACCACCTCCGCACCGCTCCCTGTGCTGGCTCAAGTCCCGGCCAGCGGGCAATTGCATTGCTAGGCAGGTGCAGGGGGTGCGGCCAGGGTTACACCATCCTGACTCTCCTTAGGTTTTTTTTCCGCTGACCCCGCTGGAATAACACACCCAGCTCCGCAGCCGTGCCTGGCGTGTGTCCTGCTTCCTCCTCCCTACTGAGCCAGTGACATCTCACAGACATGATGATGTCACGATCTCCACCCGGGCGGCGCGGCTGCACGCGATCCTCGTCTGAGTCTCCTCTCCAGCTGCAAGCGAGTGCTGCAACAGGTAGGAGGGAGGAGGGAGGAAAGGGTGACACTTACTATGGGATGTCCACTGCCCAAGCCTGAAGTGAGGTGTGAGGTGTACACAGACCAATGGAGGGACACTGCTGTGTATGCTGAGCTAAGATTTGTTTGGACTGTATTGTCGTAGATGGAGGAGGGGCACAGAGTGTGGAGTGAGGGAGGGGTCTCTATACTTAGTGTAAGGGGGGTTTGTACTTAGTATAGGGGTTCTGAGCTGGGGGAGGGTGTCTGTACTTAGTGTAAGGGTGGCCTTGTACTTAGTGTAAGGGGGGCCTTGTAGTTTAAGGGGGGGTCAGGACTGGGGGAGGGGGGTCTATACTTAAGAGGTGACTGTACTAAGGGAGGGGGTCTGTACTTATTGGAGAGGGGGCCTAGACTAAGGGAGGGGGGTCTATAGTGAGGGGGTGTGGTCTGTACTGAGGGGGACTATAGTTAGTGGAGATGGGAATCTGTACTCAGGAAGGGGGTCTGTACTCAGGGAGGGGGTCTGTACTATGGGATGGGGTCTGTACTATGGGAGGGGGTCTGTACTATGGGAGGGGGGTCTGTACTTAGTGGAGGGGGGGTCTATACTGGTGGAGGGGATCTGTACTGAGGGAGAGGGGTATATACTGGTGGAGTGGGGTATGGACTGAGGAAGGGGGGGGTCTTTACTTAGTGGAGGGGTTGTGTACTAAGGGAGGGGGGTCTGTCCTTAGTGGAGGGGGATCTGTACTTAGTGGAGGGGGGTCTGGACTGAGGGAGGTATGTACTTGAGAGGGGGCTCTATACTGAGAGAGGCTGTCTGTACTGAGGGGGTCTGTACTTAGTGGGGGTCTGTACTGAGGGAGGGGGTTTATACTGGTGGAGGGGGGTTTGGACTGAGGGGGGTCTGTACTGAGGGGGGACTATACTTGGTGGAGAGGGGGGTCTGTACTGAGGGAGGTGGTGGTCTATACCTAGTGGAGTGGGGGGGCCTATACTAAGGGGTAACTGTAGTTAGTGTAGAAGGGGGGCTGTACTAAGGAAGGAGGGTCTATTCTTAGTGGAGATGGGGGTCTGTACTGAGGCTGGACTATACTTGGTGGAGGAGGGGTGGCTCTGTCTGCCCATAATGCATGTGCTGCCTGCAGAGACAGTGCCACCCATGCCATAATGTGCTGCAGACAGTGCCACCCATGATGCTAATGCCATAACGCATGTGCTGCCTGCAGAGACAGTGCCTACCCATGCTGCCAATGGCATTATGCCATTGGCAGCATGGATGACAGTGTCTGCAGCACAATATGGCATTGACAGCATGGGTGGCACTATCAGCAGGTAGCACATGCGTTATGGCATTGGGTCATGGGTGGCACTGTCTGCAGCACATTACGGCATTGGTGGCATGGGTGGGACTGTCTGCAGGTAGCACATGCATTATGGCCCATAACGCATGTGCTGCCTGCAGAGACAGTGCCACCCATGCCGCCAATGTTGTAATGTTCTGCAGACAGTGCCACCCATTCCGCAAATGCCGTAATGTGCTGCAGACAGTGCCACCTATGCTGCCAATGGCATTATGCCATTGGCAGCATGGGTGGCACTGTCTGCAGCACAATATGGCATTGGTGGCACTGTCTGCAGTACATTATGGCATTGGCGGCATGGGTAGCACTGTCTCTGCAGTACATTTATGGCATTGGCATGTCCCGATGTCAAGTCGCTGGGCCAGGGGGCGGAGCCAGGGGTGGGGCTGAAGGAGGGACCAGGGGCGGGACTGAAGGGGGCCCCGTCAGGTAGGTTGTACGGGGCCCCATGATTTCTATTAGCGGCCCTGGCTATAGTAGGTAGGTAGGTACAGTCAGTTTTCCCCAGTCTATCACAGAATTGTCTGGAAGAACCTCCAAAACTAGTTTATATGACTTGTTGGAGATCTCATAATCTGAAATCAGTTAAATTGACCTTGTGGCTAGGATAAGCTGAATTAGAGGCACCCTGTAGAGTATTCCTCTTTCAAGCTGCATAGATTCTTCAGAAACAGAAATGATCTGTGAAAGTAGTTCCATGGGTCAAGGGGATGTAAACTGAGAATGACTTGGGATATTAACTCATCCAAATTTGTAGGAATGGTTCTTCTGGATAACTCATTCTTGATTCTGTCTGTAAGGCCTTGCTAAAAAGTAGTGCCCAAGGCATCATTGTTCGAGAGAGTGCAGAACTGGAGAGCATATTGTCTCAAAAAGTGGTGGATCCCTGGCGTAAGAGGGCACTGGTAGCAGATGACGTATATCCTGGTTCCTCAAATAAACACTGGAGGAAGGCTGAAAAGTAGGAAATGTTGGAGAATACCTGATCATTCTTCTCTCAAAGTGGGGTATCTCAAGCCAAGACCTTTTCAGCCAAAAAGGGGAAAATATATGCCCTCCTGGCCGGAAAATGTAAGGTAAAAGTAAAAAATCTGGGTTTTCTCAGGACACAGAATCTAATGGCCAGCCGGTATTCACCAAAGCTCCTTATGAATAGCAGTTAGGCACAGGGCATGGCAGCTAGATTGCAAAAGCATTGCTTAGTCAGTGAGCTGAGAACTGCAATGATTTTAAATAGACAAGACAAGAGGCACTAAGGTAAAGGAAGCTATTTAGGAAAAGAAAATGTACCTTTACAACCCCTTTAAGCCTTTAACCCTTTCGCCGCCAGGTCCGTACATACTGAGCTGTGAAATTAGGGGATAGTCTTTCACAGGTACTGGTTTCAAACTCAGACTCAGAAGATTGTGTTAAAAGAGAACTTGAATATGCAGGATATCCAAATGCTCAAAAAATAAAAGGCTACTAATATAAGAGATAACAACACAGAATATTGATTTAGGAGGTATCTGCCTTTGGGTGTCAAAAACAAATTTTCGTCTTCGTAAAGCAAATTGGGCCATGCTTTAAGGTTTTTTTGGTTCAACCTTATTAATCTTGACTAAGTACTGTCACATTTGTTGTTAAGCTCATATTATTTTTATTTTATATATAGCTTATTACCACACCAAAGGAAGAAAATAACATGTATTCACAACAGCGAGATGAGTATCTTGAGTCAGTCTGTGAAATGGCCATACGAAAAATCTCAATCATTACAATTTTTGGCACTTTAACAAACAGCACAATGAAAATTGACCACTTCCAACTCGGTATGTACAATTTTAATATGCACCTATTTGTTTTTCTCTTATTTGATTGCCCATGATTTCTTCTTTGTCTAGCTTGTTCTGTTTTTAACCTAACAATTACTGTCATGTAAATAGCCTTTATCCCCAGAGGAGACCGATGAATTAAAATATTTCTGTCTGCTGGCAGATTGTTTTTAAAATCCCTCAAGGCAGAATCATACAGCTTCCCCCAGGGGCCCAACAATGAAAAATGGTAAGGGGAGTAAAAATATTCTATGGAGCTATCACAATGTGCGTAAAAGTGTAGGTTTGTTACAAAAAATCTAGCTTTTTTTTTTGTTTGTCGGCTTCTGACGTCTGTGAATGAGATTTTATATGTAAAGCACCTGCACCTGGAGCTCTCCATTCCATTTCTGTTTGTTTCAAAATTGCACATGGAGTCTGAAAGAAAGGGGTGTTTACTTGGTTATGACGGTTGTAATGGCTTTTTTTTATTAGTCAGGAGGCAATCAAAAACGAACAATGCTGTGTAGACACGACATCCTAAAAGAACCTCATGCATTCAGAGAACATTTTCAGAAGAGACAAGTGTTGTCCAGTCTATATCCCAATAAAGTCTCACAAACAAACATTTATTTTATTGCACCTTACCACTTTTTCAGGACTTTTTCTTTTGTTTTTACTTGGTAATCTTGGCAGCCACACACCTACTGTCCTAGGTTGACAACACTCACTGTACTATATTTATGCAGATACAGCATTGTATTTCTAAGCTGTTCACTCCTGATTTGGACTACAGAACACTTCACCCTCTCCTCATCTTCTCAGTATGTGGGGGGGAATTGGGCTTGGGTGTGGGTGTAAGCAGGTATAGTTCTTATTCCATTCAAGAGGTGGCATCTGGCTACTATATGCATGGAGTGGAGACTTAGGGGAATGATGTTCCTCTACAGCAGTGGCTCTCAACCTTTCTAGCGCCGTGACCCCTTGATAAAATTTCCCAAGTTGTGGGACCCTTAACAGTAAAATTATTTTCGTAGTGTAGGTTGTCAGCACCCAAGGCAAGACAAATAATTTGCGCCCCTAACCCACGGACATTTAGTGCTCCCTGAGTTCCTTTCACTCGTACAGTGTTAAAAACCTTATGGTACATTTTAGGATGTACCACTCTTTCTCTTTGTTCTCCTTTTATCTCTCTCTATCCTAATTTCTTGTTTTTCTTCCCATCCCTTTTTCCTTTTTCTTTGTTCCTCCCTCTCTTTTCCTCTCCCTTCCATGTATTCTCTATTTTTATGTCTTCTAATACTCCTTGGTGGGGGGAGTTGGGGGATAGGGGATGAGTGGCAGTGCTGGCGAAAGACTGGGAGAGCAGCGCTGGCTTCCGGAACAGCCCAGGATTTGGTGACCCCTGGAAAATGGTCATTCGACCCCCAGGTTGAAAACCACTGCTCTACAGAGTTTGTAGGTGTCTCAGGGAGAGCAGCTGTTCGATTGGTTGGACAATGCAATTCATGGTGACCTTCGGTGGCCATCTTTAATGGCCGCATGGGTGGGGCAGTGCTAATAAATAACTGTGCTCTGCTTGATTTGGCACGCATTTGGGAGTAAAAAGAGTAGGTATAGGAACTCACTTGTAAGGGATAGTTTTTTAGCATCAGGGCAAGCATAGAGATATTGCAGGACCCCTCAAGTACCTGTGGCCGGAGCTGCTGTCGCTACCTCCACCATAGCTTCCTGGAATCACCAGCTGAGTCTGCCATCCTGCCAGCAAGCAACCCCTCCTGCAGATGCTGTCCAGTTAAAGCAGGCCTCGCCTGTAATGTGCCTTTCTGTGCCTGGAGAAATACTGCTGCATATCTGTGTTGGTGTTATGTGACCTTCCAGTATAACCGCTGAAAGCACTAGTGACTATGCTAACTTTGGCGCCATTAGTGCCTGCATCCACACACTGTAGGAAGTTTGTTCTGGGGTTGAGTAAAGCATTACCCCCATCAGTTACTGAGACAGTTACTCAGACGCAGACTGCCTGTGTCCAGGGGGCGATGACTTGCAAGTAATCGCTGCTTGAGAGATTACATGCAAGTGGGCGTGCTTAGCTTCTGGAGCCATCAACTTCCCATTGCTTTCAAGGGGGGTACCTACTCACAGCTAATTATAAGGGGGTTTCTCGCAGGTAATCGTGGGCGGGGTGTATTTGCAAGTGTGAATGCACCCTATAATTGGTGCTGGCCCAGGCTATACCAAGCATGTCAAGCTCAAACAAACAGCCGGCTGATTTGAGATAGGGAGGGGGAGCTGTATGAAGATGTTTTTTTTACCTTCATGCATAGAATGCACAAAGGTAAAAAAAACTTCTTTTAGAACCACTTTAAATTGTATATATAGTCCACATATTTTCGGATCAAGTAAAAGGAGGGTTAAAACCCCTGTCAGACATTTTTTTGCTCTTTGCTTACCATTGCGAAAATGTTCCTGCACTTCCCAGAAACAGAACAAGAAATTAGAGAAAACTCTTCTCTTCCCAGAACAAATGTCCCCACATTGGAATATTTCTCCTTACCCTTATGTTTGTCTTCCCCTCGCTTTCTATCTTGGTGACTGAGGCCACTGGTACCAATACAATAGTGAATCTGAAAGAAGAGAGGGGACAGCAATAGAAATGATTTCAAAGTAGCAGCAGGGCTAAAGTGTGTTTTTTCTTTGGGTGATAGTGTCACACAGTGGATCAGCAAGGAGAAAATGAGAGTGAAAAGTCCCTGTTTTTATGCTGTGGGGATTGCACTTTATGGAGGACATTTTACTATGTAATTTTCACAAATTAATTTGGGATGGACTTGACCCTGAAAATCACATATGCACTTCATAGCATTTTGCACTTTATTTTTACTTAATGAAACAAAGGAGTTGATTTACTAATGGGAAATAGACTGTGCACTTTGGAAAGCGCAGTTGCTCCAGAGCTTAGTAAATGAACAGAAGCTCTGCTGACTTCCATCATCCAATCATGTGCAAGCAAACATATATATATATTTTTTTCCTTGCATGTGATTGGCTATTCTTTGCAAAGTGAAGATTTACCTCATTTACTAAACTCTGGAGCAACTGCACATTGCAAAGTGCGCAGTCTATTTGCTTTTAGTAAATCAACCCCAAAGAGTACACAATTGGTTTATATAGTCACTAAGGGCCAGATCCACAAAAGGTATACGCCGGCGTATCTACTGATACGCCGTCTTATGCCTGTTTCTATCTATGCGACTGATTCACAGAATCAGTTACGCATAGATATTCCTAAGATCCGGCAGGTGTAATACTTTTACACTGTCGGATCTTAGGATGCAGTACCTCGGCCGCCGCTGAGGGCATTTCTCGTCGAAATTCCGCGTCGGGTATGCAAATTAGCACTTACGGAGATCCACAAAGCGGTTTCCCTTCGTGAAGTCTCCGTAAGTTGTTAGTTTGCAAACGCAAAATTAGGGCTACTTTTACAAAGTGTAAAGTTAGTACACCATGTAAAAGTAGACCCTTCTTTCCCGCGACGCTGTCAATTTTTTTTTTTTTCCCGCCGCATCTCTTTTTTTCCCCGACGCAACTTTTTTTACCCGGCGCGATTCACAAAACTCGGCGTAACGTAACTTCGTGCAAAGCACGTCGGGAAAATCGGGTCGGGAGCATGCGCAGTACGTCCGGCGCGGGAGCGCGCCTAATTTAACTGGGACTCGCCCCATTAGATTGGGCACGCCTTGCGCCGGACAGATTTAAGTTACACAGCCGAAAATGTCTAGGTAAGTGCTTTGTGGATCGGGCACTTAGGTAGAAATTTTGCGGCGGTGTAACTTAAATAGGAAGATTTAGGTTAAGCCCGCTGGCTGTGGATCTGGCCCAATGTACTTGAAAATATTGTAGATAATAACACAGAGTGCTGTATTTTTTGTTTGTATACCATGTGTTAATGAGCTGTTAAAGCGAAGGTCCACCCCAATTTTTTTTTTTAAAAAGCCAGAAGCTACAAATACTGCAGCTGCTGACTTTTAAAAAATGAACACTTACCTGTCCATTGTGCCCGCGATGTCAGCAGCCGAGGCCGAGCAAACGCTCGTCTCTCCACTGCCCCTGCCGCCATCCTTGGTGAGGAAATCATGAATTGAAGCATTGCGGCTTCACTGCCGGTTCCCTACTGCACATGCGCGACTAGTGCAGCGCAACCTCACTGGTCTCCGTTCTCTCGTGGGACCAGTGTGTTTCCCAGGAGACAGCGAGGGGAGGGTATTGGCGTGACTCCCACTGGAATTGACTTGGTATAAGCCTCTTGCAGTCTCTGTACAGCAAAGCTTAGACAAGAAGAAGCTGATGCTAATAGAACAAGATAGCAGAGTGACCGAGGAATGGGCTTATAAGTGTGCTTTATTGTTCAGTCACACGTAGGGGGCAGGAACAAGACCTAGATCAGGGGTGCCCAACCAGTGGCCCGGGGGCCACATGTGGCCCGCGGAGCCCTCTGATGTGGCCCACGACCTCCTGCTCTGGGATGACTGGTTGGCAAGCTCAGATCGCCGATCTGTCATCCCAGAGCATCAGTGTTGTGAATGAAGTCGGCGGTAGAGAAAATCGCCTGGGTGGAACGAATTGAAGGGCCCGTAGAGTATAAGAGTGGGCTGTGTCCGTGTCTGCTCGATATGCAGAGTGGACTCAGACCTGTCATCCGCCGGCTCCACTCATTGTGGCCCGCGACCGGTTACCAAGTCACTTAAGTGGCCCTTGCTCTTCAAAAGGTTGGGCATCCCTAGATTACCTAGATGTATCATTGAACTAAGAAAAATCAGGCATCCTGCCCTGCCAGACAGAGTTGTGCTGTATAGCATTCCTGTGTAAATCCCAGAAATGGATGGACAAAAATACAAATTCATTAACAGATAAAATAGCTCCCATATATGTATTTCATCTGTGTATTTAGCTGTGGGCCTGGAGTTTCCCCTCCTTGCCACTCTGGCATTACCCAAAGGTATTATTTCTTTATCGTACATCATGGGACACAGAGCAGGTATAGTAATTACTATGTGGGTTATACGCCACCTATAGGTGAATGGACACGGGTACACCCAAAGACAGGAAGTCCCCCTCTATATAACCCCTCCCATACAGGAAGTACCTCCGTTTTTGTAGCAAAGCAATTTATATCCCAATAAGAGGGGAGGGACCTCTGTGTCCCGTGGTGTACTCCAAGAAAAGGATTTTACAGGTAAGCTGTTATAAAAATCCTATTTTTTGTGAATGTAACAGATCAGATAGAGCAAAATGATTCACTGTGTCATGTCATGTTTACTGGAACTGAATTTGACAGCTAACCATGTTGAAAATTGTCAAAAAATTTACACTTTTAAGCTGGGTTAGGGCAAGTTTACATCAAATCATATTACTGCTAGTATATTGGGAAACTCAATTGACTTAAAGCAAATACAAATAGACAGTGTTAATGTCTGATGGATTAAAGTGAATATCCCTCTTTCACAGCTATTGTTCCTATTTAGCTAATTTGCGCTTCCTGTCTGTTGCTAAACACAGCACAGATTGTCAGTAGATTGAAAAAGTTCTTTTGAAAAGGACAGACTAGACTTAAACAGAAGTTCTGGGTCAAAGAGCAGTGAGCACATTAGGTGACCCTACAAAAATTCATTGGTGAATTTTTCCACTTTGCTGTGATGATAGAATAAAATAAGAAAGACAGACAGAGAAAAAAAGATGACCAGAAAGTCATATTTCAAGGGTGTGAAAGAGGTACAGGAGGGCTGTAAGAACACAAGACATGACCTCCAACTAACAGGAGGAAAGTTCAAAACCAATCTTCGAAAGAATGATTTTACCGAAAGAGTATGTAATCCAGCAGAGGTAGTGAGCCATTCAACAGAAAATGGATTCAAATATGTGTAGTGCTCACCCCCCAAAGATGTTGCTGTTTTCTTGGGTTCCCTGTTCTCGTGACTTTACAAGCGACGCTACACTCTCTGACACACGTGGACTGAATGAGGAATATTTATTGCAAATATATACACTACCGCAATAGCTTAAAGGAATAGAAACAATAATTGCAGGACAAATATGTAAAACAAAGGCAAATAAAAAATACTACTGGTAATAAACTTGTTGAACAGAGAGTAAACCCTAAACCTAGGGTGACCACATTTCCAAACTACCATTCAGGGACATCCTCCCTTCCCAAAAATCCACTTGTGCTGTAACGAATCACAGCACAGGACACAAGAGGCGAGATTCATGATTTCTCAAATCACAAGAAGGGGGCGGGATTGTGCTCCTCCAGGCATTCCCGGCCAGGAGGTGGCTGTGTAAGTTTCATTCCGGGATACTGTATTGTCCTGGAATGAATATGCCCGGGACAGAGCTGCAAAATGCGGGACTGTCCCGGGCAATCCGGGACACGTGGTCACCCTACCTAAACACTACTATACTAAGGTACAAAGGGCCAGATCCTCAAAAGGGATACGCCGGCGTAACTGCTGTTACGCCGTCGTATCCCTGTTTCTAACTATGGAACTGATCCACAGAATCAGTTTTCCATAGTTAGGCAGAAGATCCGACATGTGTAAGGGACTTACACTGCCGGATCTTAGGATGCAGTACCGCATCCACCGCTGGGGGCATTTCGTGTCGAAATGCCGCCTCGGGTATGCAAATTAGCACTTACGGAGATCCACAAAGCTTTTACGCTTAGTTTTTTCTCCGTAAGTTTTAGTTTGCAAACGCAAAATTAGGGCTGCTTTTACAAAGTGTAAACTGTTTACACCATGTAAAAGCAGACCCTTCTGTCCAGCGACGCGATTTTTTTTTGTTTTGAATTTTTTTTTTCCCGCCGTATCTTTTTTTTTCCCGATGCAACTTTATTGACCCGACGCGATCCACAAAGCTCGGCGTAACGTAATTTCGCGCTATGCACGTCGGGAAAATTATGTCACGAGCATGCGCAGTACGGCCGGCGCGGGAGCGTGCCTAATTTAAATGGGAATCGCCCCCATTTGAAGAGGACTGCCTTGCGCCGGCGGAATTTAAGTTACACAGCCGAAAATTTCTAGGTAAGTGCTTTGTGGATCGGACACTTAGGTAGAAATGTTAAGGCAGTGTAACTTAAATGGAAAAATTTACGTTACGCCGGCTCTTTGTGGATCTGGCCCAAAGTTTGGGGGGGGGGGGTGATGTCACAATTTATTTCTGCACTCTTGTGCCTCGTATTCAGCCAACAGTTTGCTGTCGGCTGACATCACTCAGCTGCTCCAGACTCTGGAGTTATCCCTACTTTAATGTCAGGATCCACTCAGATGGCTGACAGCTGTCTCAGCCTGAGAGCCAGCCACTCCTGATCCACCACAGCCTAACATTCCAGCGAGCGCTGGAGGGGCAATGCAGAGAGTCACCAGCTCTCTGCTCACTAAATACCAAAAACTGAGCGATCATCAGTGTTTGATTGCTCAGTTCTCGGTCTTAGAGGTGGCAGGGGACAGATGTAGCATTGAAGCAATGCTGTATCCACCTAAGTAGGTATGATTGTTTTTTTCAATCCCAAACTACTCTTTTAAACCCCTTTCCCTGCTGGACAGCACTTTTGGGGCCAAATCAGATGTAACTCTGTAAAAGTGTAGAAAGGGGAGACATTTGACAACGTGTCATGTGTTATGTCAGTAGTGTCTTCTCATCCCAGGCGCTTCGTTCCCAATATTCAAGACTTAGGCTTCCTTCAAAAATGTGAAGTTTTATTCTTCAAGATAGACAAGCAAAAGACAATGCTTACATAATGACAGCTGGTAACACATGGCAAGATGATTATTTCTGAAGGAGGTAAAAGGTAAGATGGTATGATGATACATCTTTCTGCTGGGTGGGGTCCCTTCCAGCAGGGTCGGGTGACCCCCAAGTTCCTAACTAGCTACTCAAACCACATAGATTCTTATACTGTTCTTAAAGCCGAGCTAAGCATTTTTACTTTTAGAATAGCTCCAAGGAAGGTGGTGATGCTACTGTCACAAACGTAACACCCACTTGTGTATATTAAGTAACATAACTCCACCCATTGTCTTGACGTAGAACTTCAAGAATAGATGTAATGTGCAGCAACTGACCTTTCTCTTGTCCTCAGCAACCTTCAAAATTAACATGTTTAACAAGGGATGTCAGAAACTTTTATCACTTAAAATAGTAATAAATTCTAAATCAAACAAACACCGCGTACACACGACCATTTTTCGGGTTGTACATTTTTTTATTTTTAATGGTCTAGAAAAAGCAAAGTTTTTTTCAACCCGATCGTTAAAACGGCCTTGCCTACACACAATCGTGAAAAAAAATGCTCTAGCAAAGTGCAGTGACGTACAACACGTACAACGGCACTATAAAGGGGAAGTTCCATTCAGATGGCGCCACCCTTTGGGCTGCTTTTGCTGATTTCGTGTTAGTAAAAGACGATTTGCGCTTTTCAGTCTGTTACGGCGTGATGAATGTGCTTACTTCATTACGAACGCTAGTTTTACCAGAACGAGCGCTCCCGTCTCATAACTTGCTTCTGAGCATGCACGTTTTTTCCACGTTGTAAAAGCCGGACAGAAGTCGGACCATAGTAGTGCAGGAACCTTTTCCAAAAGGACGTATTGGTTTTGACGTGAACGTAAATTACGTCCAGCCCCATTCACGGACGACTTACGCAAACAACGTACATTTTTCAAATTTCTACGCGGGAACGACGGCCATACTTAACATTGACTAGTCCAGCTATTTGTTCGACTAATTTTACGCCGGGAATTGCCTTACGTAAACGGCGTAACTTTACTGCGACGGGCAAGCGTACGTTCGTGAATCGGCGTATCTCGCTGATTTACGCATTCTAGGCGTAAATCAGCGTTCACGGCCCTAGTGGCCGGCGGAACTAGACAGCTTAGATACGACGGCGCAGGCCGTCGTATCTTAGCTAGGTTTAAGTGTATCTCAGTTTGAGAATACACTTAAACATACGACGGCTTAGATTCCGAGTTACGACGGCGTATCAACTGATACGCCGGCGTAACTCTTTGTGAATCTAGCCAATTGATTTTTGCATGTCATGCGACATGTGCTCTCGAAGTTGGATCCATTGTGAATCAGGCCTCATGTGTACAGTGTACTATGAATCTTAACTAATGTCTGATGTAATGACAACCTTGCAAGTGAATCGAATGCCTAGAACCATAAATCAGGGCCAGACAGCAAACTTGCAGGTAGCTAATATAGCCAAAGAAACAGAGTCAGGCAAGGCTTTCAAACCGCTTTGAATTGAAGGCGTTAGCTTGACCAAGCCTGGAACATCGCAGATGTGGCAGAGGACACAGCTGTGTCAACAAGCTGGTAAAAATCCCATGTATTAATGATGGGGTAGGGTGTGCAAACAAAAGCATGACAATATAACGTACATGTGAGTGTACACTTTCATTAAGAAGATTAAAACAGAATATGTTCCTTCCAGCTTTCGCAGTGTGAGGAAAGCCAACATCTGGGAGCAATTGACTTGATCAAACTTTGAGGAACATAATCAGGAAGGTTTCATAAAGCAACCACCAGTTAACTTTTGCTCAAATACAACAGTTCAGTATTGTGCATTCCCACCTACTTTAGTCTTGGTGTTTAGCCCTATTTCCAAAGCAGATATTGAAGGTGCTGCAATTTTATAATTTGCTACAAATTAACAGGGAACTGGCGGCTATCAGTCCAATAGCTGCCAAGGTGTTAGTAAGTAGTGGTCTAACAGTTCAGATGATAGCTTAGTTTTTGCAGTTGACCAGGTTGACCAGGTTAAAAGTTTATTTAGAGTAAAGCCAGCCGTAGATGGAGCGATTTTCTGTCCTGCAAACACAGGTTGTAAGAAAAGAAAATTGCTTGATTCCCCCATCTGCACAGTCAGTGTCTAGCAATAATTGCATGAAAATCCGACAGGCTGGTTGTATCAACTTGGGTACATTCAGCCTGCCTATACATGGTTCGAATTTCGGCCGGTCCCTGCTAAACCAGCCAGGATTCAAACTAGGGTTGTCCCGATACCACTTTTTTAGGACCGAGTACAAGTACCGATACTTTTTTTCAAGTAGTCGCCGATACCGAATACCGATACTTTTTTTTAATGTCATGTGACCGTTTTCAAACCACAATACAGACCAAAGATATTTTCTTTAGAATTATGAAGAACTGGTACATCATGGTTTGGGGCTGTTTTTTAGCATACGGTACTGGAAAACTACATATCATTGAAGGAGTGATCACTGTCAGTGCAGCTCATCGGTGCCAGTGCCCAAAAGTGCAGCTAGCCAGTGCCACCTATCAGTGCAGATCAGTGCCCATTAGTGCATCAATGCAGGGAGGCAGCTTATTAGTGCATCTCATCAGTGCCACCCAATCAATGCCAGTGCCACCTATCAGTGCCATCCATTTATGAGTGCCATTCAATCAATGCCAGTGCCACCTATCAGTGCCATCCAATGGTGCCATCCAATTTGTGTTCGATGTCACAAAAAAAAAAAAAGTATTCTATTTTGGTATCGGGAGTATTTGCGCGAGTACGAGTACTGGCGCAAATACTCGGTATCGGTCCCGATACCGATACTGGTATCGGTATCTGGACAACCCTAATTCAAACCATCTATGGCTGGCTTTAGCCTCAGAGTCAAGAGCTAAAAATGTAATCTTAAGGATAAGGAAAATTTTTGATTGTTAATGATAAGGGTTCTTTATTTCTACATTGGTCCAAAGAGATACAGGGTTTTGAAATTCCTAATGATCCATGGGTAGTGTAACTTAATTGTTTCCAGCAAAAGTGGGAACATATAAGAAATCTATAAAACCTAACATGCTTAATGCTGCAAAAGCACGTATTCCACGTTACTGGAAACAATCAATAGTACCGGCTTTGCGCCAATGGCTAGTGGAAGTTGACCATATGTACAGAAGACCTCACGCTTTCCTTTAGAAATACCGGTAAGTCTGATCTGGCAAAGAAAATCTGGTGCTGCTGGTTTGCCTTCAAGTATACAACCGCTTATGCGGAACTTATGTCTGAACCTAAGTAATGTGAGATTTGTTGACATTTATGGTACTGAAGAGGCTAGACCGAGGCAGACTCCCCACTCCCTTCCTATTCCTTTCTTTCCCCTTTTTTCTGTTCTTCTCTCTTTCTCTCCCTCTCTGTGCTTTCATGGTTGTGTAAAAGGACATTACGGAGAGAATATGGGTACCGCTCTGTGTTACTTTCAAAGACTACTTCTATGCGAGTAGCTGGTGAGATATGTTTGCTCTGTTTTATTTAGATCGCTCTGTTCTGAATATTTTGTATGTTCTTTTTTTTTTTTTTTTCATTAAAACAAATTATACAAAAAATAAAATAAAGGTCCTTTATTCAATCCTAAATGAAAACAACATATAATAATTGATACAAAATATATATTTAGCGAAAGTACAATTTTTCCTGACTTATCTGGCTGGCTACAATGCCAAACTCTACTGCGTTAAATATCCAAGCTTGCTGAAGAACGTTCAGCATTCAACACTTCTGTGAGCATCAAATTGTGGTGTTCCATGCCGGCCGTACATCCCTACAGGACAGGGGGAACCAGGCATCCAACATACCCAGAAGTGTATCAGATCCTGAAGACCCTTTAGCAAGCTTGGATCTTCAACCCAGTAGAGAGGGATTGGGTTATGAGTAGGGTTGTCCAGATACCGATACCAGTATCGGTATCAGGACCGATACCGAGTATTTGCGGGAGTACTCGTACTCGCGCAAATACCCCCGATACCTAAATAGAATACTTTCCCCCCCCCCGCCGCTGCCGCCGCATCGCGCCGCCGCATCAAGGGACATGGCTAGAGGGACATTGCTGCATATGTGAGCGACATGGCTAGAGGGACATTGCTGCATATGTGAGGGACATGGCTAGAGGGACATTGCTGCATATGTGAGGGACATGGCTGCATATGTGAGGGACATGGCTAGAGGGACATGGCTGCATATGTGAGGGACATGGCTAGAGGGACATTGCTGCATATGTGAGGGACATGGCTAGAGGGACATTGCTGCATATGTGAGGGACATGGCTAGAGGGACATTGCTGCATATGTGAGGGACATGGCTAGAGGGACATAGCTGTATATGTGAGGGACATGGCTAGAGGGACATGGCTGCATATGTGAGGGACATGGCTAGAGGGACATGGCTGCATATGTGGGGGACATGGCTGCATATGGGGGGGACATGGCTGCATTTGGGGACACATTTAAAAAAAGTATCGGTATTCGGTATCGGCGACTACTTGAAAAAAAGTATCGGTACTTGTACTCGGTCCTAAAAAAGTGGTATCGGGACAACCCTAGTTATGAGGGCAGTGGACTTTATTTGAAGGAATTGCTTTATTTATTTATCTATTAACTGTTAGGCCCCGTACACACGACCGGATCGATCCGCTGGGATTGATCCGCGGATCAGTTCCAGCAGATAGATCCGGTCGTGTGTACGGCCTAGCGAACATTTTCAGGCGGATAAAAATCCAGCCGACGGATTTTCAGCGGATAAAAATTTCTTAGCATGCTAAGAAATCTATCCGCTGGAATCCTGTCCGCCGGACTTATCTGGTCATCTGTACAGACTCACTGGATAAGTCCGTCCGATCCCATCCCTCGCATGCGTCGTATTGATTCGACGCATGCGTGGAAGTATTTACCTTCCAGGGTCGCGCACGTCGCCGCAACATCGTCGCGGCGACGGCGCGGCCACGTCACCGCGGATGTATTCCGCTGGGATTTTGATCTGATGGTGTGTACAGCCATCAGATCAAAATCCGCCAGAGGATTTATCCGCTGGAAACGGTCCGGCGGACCGTTTCCAGCGGAAATCCTATCGTCTGTACAAGGCCTTAGTGTTTGGTTAGGGGTTAATCCTACTGGTTATCGCAAAGGTTAATTTTTATGGTATGTGAACTTGTAGGGAAAAGCGGTCAATTCACATAATCGTGATGCAGTAATGCACATTATTTGCATTGGTGCGGTGATGCCTTCTGTTGCAAATGGCATAACAAAGCACCTCTAAAGCACACATGCAACACACTGCAGGGCAGTAGTATGCTGCGCTGTTAAAAATTGAAGATTCCACCTATTATTTCATGTGTTGAGGTGCATTGCAGTCAGTTTATTTTGAACGGGCTGCCCCAATGCATCATGTTGCACTGTGGCTCAACGCACAAAAGCACACTGTGCTGTGGTGTATATAATTTTCAGGGTTGGATTAGAATGCTTGCAATGGTTGGGAAAAAGAAAGGGTGATGATAAGTGTTATGCCACCTACACACGAGCGGTTTTCCCTTCGGAAGAAAAACAATGGTTTTCCCGACTGAATTCCTCTCAAGCCTGCCTTGCATACACATGGTCACACAAAAGTCCAGTGAACTTTTGACTGCCAAAAACGCAGTGACGTAAAAGACCACGACGAGCCACCAAAAGTTCTCTGCTTCCGAGAATGCGTCAAATTGTTTCAGAGCATGTATGGTTTTTTTCCCGTCGGAAAAGTATATAGACAAACGTTTTTCCCGCTAGGATTTTTTCCTGGTGGGAAAAAAGAGATCCTGCTCTCTTTTTTTTTTCAGCAGTTTTGCTGTGGGAAAAAGTCCGATGGAGCATACATACCGTCGGGATTCCTGACGAAAATCTCTCATTGTCGTGTGTACGGGGCATCAGGAGGATGCTTACAATGAAATTTGCATTTGTTTTTGCCAACCAACCTTTGACAATTTGACGTTGTACAATAAATTAAACAGAATCATCTGTGATTTATACACAAGTAATTATATACAAAAAAAACACTTTTGAATAGAACACATTTTTGAATATTACAGGCAGTCCCCGAGTTACGAAAACAATAAGGACTGTAGGTTTGTTCGTAAGTGAAATTTGTTTGTAAGACGGCTTGTAAGTGTAACTTCCGCCTGTGCAGGGATGTGGGATGTTCCGGCGTCCACCTGTGCAGGGATGTGGTATGTGGCGGGCGCTTCTGGGGCTCTTCTGACCATGCAGTACTGCAGTGTGGAATGTGGCAAGATAGCTGCTTGGAGGTATCCAGGACCAGCGTAGGGATTGAGGCCGTACTTAAGTAGGAGTCATTTGTAAGTTGGGTGTTCGTAAGTCAGGGACTGCCTGTATTCTGACATGACAACTGCCTGGCAACATGACAATATATAGTGCAATTGGATGCCAGTTTTTTACTGTGATTCCTATTAGCATCATCTTCATTACAGGTGTGAAGCTTGAAAATGTTTATTTTTTATTATTGCAGAAAAGCTTCTCTTAAAGCAGTACTAAACTAAACCCCCAAAAAATATTCTTAAATAGGGCGACATCATTCATTTTTTAGGCTTTGTTTGCTTTATTTACACCTAGTGATCCAGCCAATAACAAACTTCCCGTCTTAGGGTGTTTCCACTCCGGATGTGGTGGGCAATTAAGAGATCTTTGGACTGTAGCATTGTGGATCTGGGGGAAGGGTAGTGTTTGACTTGCAGATTTAGATGGACTAACAAATTGATCACACTATTTAAGCAGTTTCAGCGATGGCGGCCAAATGTGTCCTATTGGAGACATTTCTCTTCACTTCCTGTACCATAGCCAAAACAAGAAATTAGGGGAAACCAGGTGATTTGGCATAGAGTTTATAAGCCAAACCACATTGTATGGATTTTTGATGCTGCAAAATTGGACTTTATTATTTAAGGCCTGTACACACAATCGGATATTTCGACAACAATTGTGTGATGGATGTGTTTTGTTGGATAATCGGACTGTCTGTATGCTCCATCGGACAATTGTTGTCAGAATTTCCGACAACAAATGTTGGATGGTCATGCTCTCAAATTGTCCGACATGTTTCGTCGAATTATCCGATCATGTGTACACAAGTCCGTCGGACTAAAATCTAAAGTACAAACACGCATGCTCCGAACCAATGCTAACCATAAGACAACATTAGCAGAAGTTGCCCAAAGGGTGGCGCTAAAGAGCAGAAAAAACACGTAGTTTTGTGAATGTTGGCTGAAAAAGTTCTGCCGTTTGTATGCAGAACAAGTATACAGCCAACGCCCTTCGGACAAAAATCCGTGGATTTGTCCGATGGAAGTCCGATCGTGTGTATGAGGCTAAGTGGGCACTGGTGGAATGGAAATTTAACACAAAAGTGCAATACTCTAAAAACCTTTTTTGTTTTTATTGTCTGTAAAAAAAAAAAAAAATGTTATGTATTATATCTAATTGCTTACACTGATTTGGATGTGATAATTGATGTTCACAATAATCTAAGGTGGCACCATTTATAGGGCCCAAACTACTTGGTTAAGTGATTTGTACATTTGATTGAATAGTTATTTTTTGTTTTGTGAATATGGTGTTATAAATTGGAAAATTAGAATGTACTAGTTTTAAATTATTTTTGCAAATGTTACTTGCAAAAGTAAATTTTTATGTGGCACTTTTTATTTCTTGCTGTCAAATACTGACATGATCATATTTCATCTAGAGATTTATTGATTCTCCCTTTAGTGAATATCTGAATGTCAGACATGTGCAATTATAATCCTTGCTGAAGACCTGCTGGGACAGGAGATTAAGAGATTGTGTTGCTTTCTACCAGTTTTAGGCCTTTCGCTGCATTTTTTCATTTTTAGCCCACGTTAAAATACACAGTTCATCCCTGGGGACTACTTAAATCTCAAAAAAACATTTTATATATATTTTCCAAAAGCATAGAGCCTGTAGAATACAATGGTGACAGTTTAAAAAAAAATGTTATGTCTCATGCTTTTGCACTGTTGTTTTACAAACTCTTATTTTAGTAAAAAATGCATTCAAATTAATTAAAGTGAACACAAGCACAATGTAATTCCCATTTTTGGTAAAATATAAATGATGAGGTTGCCTTGAGTAAATAGACAAAAAATATCTCAAGCCTTAAAATTGTATGTGTCTCTGAAACACCAAAAAACAATGGTACTCAAAATGGTCTATAGGTGAACGCCTTTACAGGTTAACAGTAAATAATGGTCCTAGATGTATTGCTCTTAATCCAGATCCTATACCTCTGTGCAGAGATCAGGGCTGTCTTTAAGGCAGGGCAAAAGGGGCAGCTGCCCTTGTCACTGTCATTGTTGTGGGGCCCAAAGCAGCTGTCTCATACTTGCCAACTATCCCAGTTTAAATTCCCTTGTCCCTGTAAGTTTTAGTCCTTTGCTGTGTCCTGATATCTCAGTGTGAAGTGCTGCTACTAATGCTGTGTCCTGATATCTCAGTGTGAAGTGCTGCTACTACTGCGTATCCTGATATCTCAGTGTGACAGTGTGAAGTGCTTCTACTAATGCTGCCCAGCTCTGCCCTATTGTTGTGTACAGATGACTCACCTGCAGACCCTGTGTTTACATGTAAATAACCGTCATTCATATGTAAATAACAGGAGCATTCATATGTAAATAGTGACGACATTCATATGGAAATAAAGGTGGCATTCATATGCATATCAAGCCCCTCTGCAGTGATGTGCTGTAACCTCTAGCAACCAATCAGTGAGCATCCAGCGGCCCATGTTTGCCATGAGGAGCGGGTGAGCCTATCGTGTGCTATGTGTTCCTTCGTTGGCTAGGCTCACTGTTCCTCCAGCCCGGGACATGTTGCTCCATCTGGGAGGCTGATGCTCCCGTTACCCCTGTTACCAGGGCCCTGGGTGTGATCAGGCAGCCTGCCTGGTCGGGCATTTATTGAAAAAAAAAGGGAAGTTACGGACAAGTATGCCCCACTCCAGTTGACAATTTTTTTTTCTTTTCTTTTCTTTTCCCGGTTTCCTCTTTTGACCCCTTACTTCTCCAGAACCACAAGAACTATTGTGCAAGAACTCTTGGGAGGGTTTGGGTTCAGCCAGTTAGAGTGGAGACTTGGTCAACTTTCCTATAGCAGTTTCAGAACATTTCACCAGGAGAAAGAGCTGTGTTTTGTTTTTCTTCTCCCCATTTTTGTGTCACTTCCCTTTATTGCTATTTTTGGCATCTTTGGATTTGTGACTGTTGCAGTCATTCTGGAAGTTCCACTGGGTCAGACTGTGGTCAGGGAGTGCAGTGTCACCCCTGGCCGGCAGCTGGCGCTAGAGGTGTTCTGGCAGAGCAGATCTTCTCCACGGGGTCCCCGTTCCAGGTGCGGAATCCACCTTCAGGGTACGCGCATCCATGGACCCCGCCGGCGTGGTCCACCTGGCCAGAGCTGAACTTTGCAGCGAACCTCTTCCCGATGAGAGAAGGGACCCCAGTGCTGCACTGGGTTCCGAGGCCTACTGAAAGGATCCTAGTTTGGGATCGGGTGTCCGGACCACTGACAGGTATGCTTGCTGTCATCCGGGGACCATTTGCAAAAGAAGTCTACTGGGAGGATTCTCTGTCCTTATTTACTTAAGTACTCTATAGAAATTGGTCCGTGGTGGGGGCCCTAGAGACAGGTCTGTGTGAGAGACCTGTTCCTCCCAGTATTATTTAGAGTGACGCTGCGGCTGCCAGGCCTATCATAGGGGTCTGTCCGGGGGCACTTTACCCACTCCGAGCAGAGTGGCGACATGTATACATTCAGTTTAATGCAGAGCAGTGTATTCCTTAGTTCTATATCCAGGCATGATACCGCATGGTTCTATTTCTTCCTTCATCAACCTTGACCTTCCTAATGTATGTTAATGTTGGCCGTGTTTGGCCTGGACAATAAAGCACTGAAAACTCTTTATTGGATGTCTGGACCTCCACTCACTGTTGCTATTCTCACAGTTACACCCTTAGACACTGCCAGGGTAACTTAGTAGGCTGGTCCCAAATCATGTAGCGTCTCCTCCGGGGGTAGCGCTACATACATATATATATATATATATATATATATATTAAAAAAAAAATCTCAGTTTAGGCCAATATGTATTCTTTTACATATTTTTGTTAAAAAAAAAAAGAAAAAGAAAAAAAATCGCAATAAGCGTATATGGATCGGTTTGCGCAAGAGTTTTAGCTTCTACAAAATAGGGTATAGATTTGTGGTATTTTTTTTATTAATTTTTATCATGCCTGCAACATTATGGCGGACACTTTTGACGCTATTTTGGGACCATTGTCATTTATACAGCGATCAGGGCTATAAAAATGCACTGATTACTAGAGGTGCACCGAAATAGAAATTTCAGAACCGAAACGAAACTGAAATAGAAAAAAATGTCAGGCCGAAAACGAACCGAAACCGAAAATTACTTTTCTTTTTTTTTTTATAATTGTATGTTAAAACACCACCCCACCTCCTGCCACCATCACCTCCTGCCCCCACCACCATCACCTCCTGCCAGCTCTTGCCGCCATCACCTCCTGTTCTCGCCACCACCTCCTGCACCCACCACCCCCACCTCCTGCCACAATCGGCTCTTGCCACCATCACCTCCTGCCAGCATTACCTCACCCACCTCCTGCCACGGTGCCACCGTTACCTTCTTTCACCATCACCTCATGCCCCCACCACCTCTTGCCACCATCACCTACTGCCTCCACCAGCTTCTTTATTACCTTAAAGCTGGGATGTGCTGGACATGGCTGGGCTGTGCTGGACATGGCTGGGCTCTGAGCTGCTGGGCTCTGTGCTGTGCTGGGCTCTGCTGGACTGGACTGTCACTGCTCCGTCCTCTGCCTATGGCGAGTGCACTGCACGAGCCAACGAGTGTCACTACCAAAGTGTCCCTCCTGAGTCCTCCTGACTCGATCCGCTATTCAAAAATGGCGCCGGGTGGTGCCATTACATATCTGCTTATGCGCCGCCCCAGCCGAGCGGATACAAGCTTTCCCGAGCCCGGGTTCGGGAAAGCTTGTATCCGCTCGGCCGGGCGGCGCATAAGCAGATACGTAATGGCGCCACCCAGCGCCATTTTTGAATAGCCGATCGAGTCAGGAGGACTCAGGAGGCAGTGACACTCGTTGGCTCGTGCAGAGGACGGAGCCGTGACAGCCCAGCGACCATTTTTTTATGGGCCCCCGATGCCCATATCGCCAACTTTATAGCCGTTTCGGCATGTCACCAAAACAGCTGTTTTCGGCCGATATGTATCGACACCGATATATCGGTGCATCCCTACTGATTATTGTGTAAATGACACTGGCAGGGAATGGGGTTAAACACTAGGGGGCGATGAAGGGGTTAAGTGTATCCTAGGGAGTGATTCTGTGGGGGTGGGGGGCTGGGCTAAAAATGACACGACAGTGATCACTGCTCCCGATGACAGGGAGCAGTAGATCTCTGTCCTGTCACTAGGCAGAACAGGGAAATGCCTTGTTTACATAGGCATCTCTTTGTTCTGCAGCTCTGTGACACAATCGCGGGCACACGGTGGACATCAAGTCTGTGGGACCCACACGGAGCATGCAATTTTTTAACTACTATTCCTTTATATTGGCTTTTGGAATTTCCAAATGCAACAATTTAGAAATCAGATGAAAGGTTTAGTGCTGGAAAACACTTTTTGATAGATAAAAAGTGAATTTTATATACAACTATATAGATCAGACCAAAATGAGGGACAAATAAGGAGGAATGAGGGACAGAGGGACATTACTCGAAATCAGGGACAGTTGGGAGCTATGCTATATACAACATCCTTCACTTTCCTCATGCACACACTTGTTTGCTCTAGCTGAACCACTTTGATTTATCTGATAGGCTCCCAGTCAGATTAGCAACAGCCCATTACAGGCAGGAACTCGTAGTCCCTCTTTGTGTAGCACAGTTTTAGTGAAACGGCTTGTAACTTTTTCTCTGTGGCCACTCATCCCAGCACCACCTCTTTAGGCACTGCCAACCCACCTGGCTGAAGTCGCCCCTTTCACCAGCCCTTCTGGCTGTCCCCACCAGTCCACCCAACTGACTCTTCACCAGCCTACCGGGCTGACTCTCAGGTGATCACTAGACTTAACCACACCGCTGTCTTCAAGGGAGACTGGCTACATGTCACAGTCTCCCCCCTTTGTTAGTCCCCACAGTGTTGACTATTTACGCTGTCCCCTCTCGTGCCTCCAGGAAGACTTCCTCCCGTGTGTTATGGTAAGATCGTTCCAGCACCAAGCCCTGGCCCAAGGCAGGAGACCCCCCCCCCCCCCAGACTAGGGGGAGCCCCTAAGGGCCACCGTCAGTCTCCTCAACACTGTATCTCATTTTACACCTGACTGCCCCTGCTAGCATGGCCCATGTCTATTTATAGTGTGGTCTCAGCCCCCTGTCAGCCTACCTCTGAGGATTGGCCAAGGCTTCATAAATATTCAAGGCAGCTCCTCGTAACCTCCACCCTCTAGTTGTATAAGATTCTCCAACATTCTAGACCAGGGGGAGGCAGCAGAGAGCTGCAAGGGTGAGTCACCCAGCCCTGAACTTTAGTAAACCCCAGACTCAGATTCGCAAGACTAATTTTACCATAAGTCAGTAAATTTACTGACTTTCCCAAACATAAATTTGAGAAATATTTCATCCTGCTCCTTGGAATTTTACCCCCACTGTTGATTGCAAAATTATTTTTCTTAATGAAAACAAAGTTCTACTGAGTGTGGCCAGCTTTAGGCCTCTTGCACACCGCAGCTTGAAAAAGCTGAGCACAGCGTTTTTTTTCCCTGAGCTAAACTGTAGCCCACATGCACATCAAACTAGCGCAGAGGAAGGTATTGTGCTCACGAATCCGCAAACGTGTATATATATATGTGCAAATACATGCAGAACTACCTGTAAATCTGCACCAAATACATATGAAATGACATAAAAAAAAGCAGATGCTCAAACATCAGTAGTACCGTGTGCAAGAGGCCTTGGGCAGACAAGACAGGACAGTAAGTAAAGCAGAAACTGAAGTAAAAAGACTTCTGGAATGACATCAGCAGGACCTAAGTATATATGGTATAGATTTATAAGAGCACTCAATGTACCAGTAACTGACTGTTAATAAACATTTGTAGCCTAAGGTGACAAGAGATAGGTGAGAGTGACACTGAGAAGTATGGCGAAACAGACAGGACAGACATGTAGGAACTAAGTAACCTTATGATATTTTTTGTAATATGTTAAAAAACACACAAAAAAAATGGCATACCCATCCAAACCACAGATTGATATGACCTAAGTGGCCCCTCAGCTAATTTTGGCCTAGGGGAAAGAAGGAGGTAAATTATAGTTTGATTTTGTACTCTGGATGTGTCAAACCTTCGAGAACAAATAACAATGAATGCTGTGATGAGAAGTATAACAGTTTTACTGCGGCAGGTTGGCTCGGCTGCGCAAAACCACGTAATATAACACGATGTTGCTCTGTGGCCACTAGGGGCGCGCCCCCCCTGCTCGCACCCGGTGCCGATGCAAGCGCGATCACCGCCAGGCACCCACGATTGCTCGTGACAGAACGAGAACCGGGAGCCGTGTGTGTACACACACAGCTCCCGGTTCTTTCAAGGGGGAGAAATGACTGATCGTATGTTCATACAAAGTATGAACAGCGATCTGTCATTTCCCCTAGTCAGCCCTATCCCCACTTCAGTTAGAAAACACTGTAGGGAACATAATTAACCCCTTGATCGCCCCCTAGTGTTAACGCCTTCCCTGCAAGTCAAGCCTCGTACACACGACCGAGAAACTCGACGGGCGAAACACATAGTTTTCCTCGTCGAGTTCCTTGTTAGGCTGTCGAGGAACTCGACAAGCCAAGTTTCTCCATTCCCGTCAAGGAAATAGAGAACATGCTCTCTTTTTGGCTCATCGAGTTTCTCGACAGTTTCCTCTACGAAAATGTACACACGACCGGTTTCCTCAGCAAAAAAATATCTCCCAGCATGTTTCTTGCTGGTTTTTGCCGAGAAACTCAGTCGTGTGTACGAGGCCTGACAGTTTCAGGCCTCGTACACACGGCCGAGTTTCTCGGCAAAAACCAGCAAGAAGCTTGCTGGGTTTTTTTTTTGTCGAGGAAACCGGTCGTGTGTACACTTTTCAACGAGGAAACCGCCGAGGATCTCGTCGGGCCAAAAAGAAAGCATGTCTTCTTTTTCCTCGACGGCAATGGGAAAATGTGGCTCGGCGGCTTCACAAGGAACTCGACGAGCAAAACGATGTGTTTTGCCCGTCAATTTCCTCGGACGTGTGTACGAGGCTTTACAGTAATCAATGCATTTTTATAGCACCGATCGCTGTAAAAATGCCAATGGTCCCAAAAATGTGTCAAAAGTGTCCGATGTGTCCGCCATAAGGTCGCAGTACCGATAAAAATCGCTGATCGCCGCCATAACTAGTAAAAAAAAATGATTAATAAAAATGCCATAAAACTATCCCCTATTTTGTACACGCTATAACTTTTGCTCAAACCAATCAATAAACGCTTATTACAATTTTTTTTTTTTTACCAAAAAAATTTAGAAGAATAGGTATCGGCCTAAACTGAGGAAAAAAATTTTTTTTTTCATATATTTTTTAGAGACATTTATTATAGCAAAAAGTAAAAAAGATTATTTTTTTTTTCAAAATTGTCGCTTTATTTTTGTTTATAGCGCAAAAAAATAAAAACGCAGCGGTGATCAAATACCACCAAAAAAAGCTCTATTTGTGGGGAAAAAAGGATGTAAATTTTCAATTTCCAAGGTTTGCAGAGGTCAGCCAAAACTCTCCTCAGACCCTTCCGTGCATTTCCGAACGACACAGATCGGCTACGATCAGCGCCATTCGGCTCTGGTGCCCCCCCACCTCAGTCCAAACATGGTACTTCACACCGCTTGGCCTGAATCCTGCTAGTTTTGCGAGACAACACTCGCAAACCAAGTTAGGATATTTTTAAATACAGTGCTCGTATTGCGAAACGCTCGTTAACCGCGCTACTCGCAATCCAAGGTTCCACTGTATATGTTACTGAATACTCTTGCTAATTTGTTTTAGTTGTGTGCAATTTGTAGTAAGCCTCTTTTGATCCATACCTAAAAGATCAATCTTTAACCACTTCCATACCGGGCATTTTCACCCCTTTCCTGCCCAGACCAATTTTTAGTTTTCAGCGCTGTTGCACTTTGAATGACAATTGCGCGGTCATGCAACACTGTACCCAAATGAAATCTTTATGTTTTTCCCCCCACAAAAAGATCTTTTGTTTGGTGGGATTTGATCATCTCTGCGGTTTTTATTTTTTGTGCTATAAAAGAAGAGCAACAACAAAAGAAGAGCAACAATTTTGAAAAAACACCATATTTTTTACTTTTTGATTTAATAAATATCAATTTAGACCAATACGTATTCTTCTACATATTTTTGGTATAAAAAATCGCAATAAGCGTATATTTATTGGTTTGCGCAAAAGTTATAGCGTCTACAAAATAGGGGATAGATTTATGGCATTTTTATTTATTTTTTATTTTTTTACTAGCAATGGTGGCGATCTGCAATTTTTATTGTGACCGCGGACATATCTGACACTTTTGAAGTTTTTGGGACCATTCACATATATACAGCGATTAGTGCTATAAAAATGCACTGATTACTGTGTAAATATGACTGGCAGAGAAGGGGTTAACACTAGGGAGCACTGAAGGGGTTAATATGTTCCCTGGGAGTGATTCTAACTGTAGGGGGAGGGGGACTCACAAGGGGAGCAGACCGATCTGTGTTCCTCTGTACTGGGAACACACATCGGTCCCCTCACCTCTGACAGGAGGTGGATCTGTGTGTCTACACACACAGATCCACACTCCTGCCGCGATTGCCGGCAATCGCGGGTGCCCGATGAACATCGCGGACCGCCGGGCATGCGCACCGGGTCGCGAGCGTTGCTGCGGGCGCACGCGCCCCCTAGCACCCGCGATGCAAAGGACGTCATATGACGTCCACTCTGAGGGAGAGACAGTTCCTGCCAACGTCATATTACTATGGCTCGGCAGGGAACTGGTTAAACACAAGTTACTGTAGGCTCAGTGCTAAAGAAATACTCATCAATGTGTATTTTGGTGTAACTATTTTTAAATTCATAAGGTGTCAAGTCATGAATCCAAGTGATGAAAGTATCATTTAGACAAAATCTATAACGACAGGTTATCGTAAGAACGTTCTATGGTGCTGCATTTTAAAGTGCTGCTTGCTATAACTATACCAGTTCCTGAGCCATTTCCCTGATCTTTTCACATTCTTAAAATAGACATGAATGTGTGTTCTGTAGGTTGACCAATGAACACTGAAAGTGTTGTGTTTAAAATGCAGAGAACATCTGATAATCTGTAAACTGGTAATTTGTGGCGTTTTAAACACAGCCTTGTGCAGAGCTGTTTCCTTTTCAGAGAAATGTCACTTATTTACTAGGATATTCTTAGTTCTATTGAAGCATTGATTGTTTTTTTAGAACAACTTCTGTGTTTTCAGCATTAAATTTTTTTATTTTTTATTAGGTTAACCGCTTGCTGACCGTTTAACAGATTTACGGCAGCAAGGTACTGTAGCTCGGCTGTGCCAGATCACGTACTAGGTACATGATCTAACACTTCCAGGTAGGGGGCATGTGCAGTGTCATCTTAAAAGCATTATAGGTCCCCGGGCAATACAGTGCACTGGGGCCCTGTCTACACAATCACGCACAAGAATTTACTGACAAAAATTATAAAATTTACTGGCAGAACCACATTTTTTATTGCCACTGCAAAAAAAGTACCTAAAATTACAGTTTTCAGTGCCGAACAATGCAAATGTCAGTATTTAAACTATAAACATATAGCTAGTGCTATTAGCAATGTGTTTAAGTTAAACAAAAGTAAAAAAAAAAAAAAATGTCTTCATTGACATGAAGGTCAGGTTACTATAACCCAGCCAGCACAGAGTTTCCTCTTACATCAGAGTCTGCAGGATTCCCCCTTACAGTGAAAGGGAACTCTTATGTAAACGGGAAAGGCTGCAGATCATGATCTAAGGGGGGAACTCTGATGTGGAGGGGGGCTCTGGTGACCAGAGACCACCTTATATCAGAGTCCACTGCTTTCTCTTTCCCACTTACATCAGGGTCCGCAGACTGAGTTCCCCCTTGCATTGTAAGGGGGAATCCTGCAGACTCTGATGTAAAGGGGAACTCGGATGTGGGGGGCACTCTGATGACCAGAGACCACCTTCTATAGAGTAAATACACTAAGGTAAGGGGGGTCACTAATATAGGAGGGGGAACCTTTATATCAGTGCCCCCTTACATTTTTGCATTCACTCCCCCCTTACATCAGCAACCCCCCGCATTCGTGGAGGACCGGATCTTCTCTGTGATTTCCGCAAACTGGGCATGGGCAGTTCTAACCCGTCACTCTCCACAATTTTTTACTGGGGTTGCTGGGCAGCCGGTGGGGCCCCCCAGGCAAGCGGGGCCCCCGGGCAACTGCCCAGCGTGCCCAATGGAAAAGATGGCCCTGGGCATGTGCGCGCACTGCCAGCTACCTGGCCGTGCTAGGATTAAACACAGCAGATGTCGATCAGTGGGTGGCGGGTCAATGGCACCCACCGATCATCATGAAAAGTGTCAGTTAGTGTCTAAATGTCTGCCGCAATATCGCAGTCCTGCTATAAGTCGCTGATCACCGCCATTACTAGTAAAAAGTAAATAAAATAAAAATTCCAGTAAACATCCCATAGTTTGTAGACATTATGGGCCAGATTCACATAGATGAGCGGCGGCGTAACGTATCGTAGATACGTTACACCGCCGCAATTTTTCATCGCAAGTGCCTGATTCACCAAGCACTTGCGATGAAAACCTACGCCGGCGGCCTCCGGCGCAAGGCGGGCCAATTCAAATGTGCGTGTGCCATTTAAATTAGGCACGCTCCCGCGCCGGACCTACCGCGCATGCTCCGTTTCCGAACTCCCGCCGTGCTTTGCGCGAAGTGACGTAATTTTTTCGAACGGCGACGCGCGTAGCGTAATTCCGTATTCCCGGACGGCTTACGCAAACAACGTTATTTTTTTAATTTCGACGCGGGAACAACGGCCATACTTTATACAGCAATACGATTGCTGTGTAAAGTTAAGGCACCAAAAAAAACGACTAACTTTGCGACGGGAAACTAGACTAGCGGCGACGTAGCGAACGCGAAAAACCGTTGTGGATCGCCGTAATTTCTAATTTGCATACCCGACACTGGTTTACGACGCGAACTCCCCCCAGCGGCGGCCGCGGTATTGCATCTTAAGATCCGACAGTATAAAACAATTACACCTGTCGGATCTTATGGCTATCTATGCGTAACTGATTCTATGAATCAGTCACATAGATAGAACAACAGATACGATGGCGTATCAGGAGATACGCCGTCGTATCTGCTCTGTGAATCTGGCCCAATAACTTTTGCACAAACCAATGAATATACGCTTATTGGGATTTTTTTTTTAACCAAAAACATGTAGCAGAATACATATTGGCCCAAATTTATCAAGAAATTAGATTTTTTTTAAATTTTTTATTGGATATGTTTTATAGCAGAAAGTAAAAAATATTGTTTTATTTTTTTTTATATTGACAGTCTTTTTTTGTTTATAGCATAAAAATAAAAACGCATTGATGATCATATATCACAGAAAGAAAGCTCTATTTATGGGGAAAAAAATTACATAAATGGTATTTGATACAGTGTCGCAGGACCGTGCAATTGTCAGTTAAAGTAACGCAGTGCTGTATCACAAAAAACTGACTGGTAATGAAGGGGGGTAAATCTTCTGCAGGGCAAGTGGTAAATTTATTTGTTAACTACATAATGCATGTAATAAAAGAAAAAATCTATTCTATTAACTTTGGTAACATGTTACATATTACACCCATATTTAGGTTGTAACATTATTTAAATAGAGCACAGCCATGCAGGTTTCCGCACACACAGCCACGTTGTTTATTCATAGTGAACCGCGGGAGATGGCTTGAAGTCCTCAATGAACTGAGAGAGTGCTGGTGAGCACTCTCATAGTTCACTGATCTTCCTACTCTCCAGTAAGGCTCGGTTCACATATGAGCACGCAGGGGCTCACAGCAGGAGTCCGGTGTGTCCTCGTTCACCGTTTCAGGTCTGATTTCAGTCCGAATTTTTGTCTGAATTCGTACCTGAAACGGACCAAAATCGCACCGGATCCGCTGCAGAAATATGTGAACCGGATCCATAGAGAATCGGTCACAATCTCCTGCTTTGCAAATTGGATGCAGGGGAAACCTAATTTGCACTAATGTGAACCGAGCCTTATGCCGCATACACACCATCACTTTATGTGATGAAAAAAAACGACATTTTCTGTGAAGTAAAAAATTACGTTTTTGAAACTTCAATTTTCAAAGACGAAGTTGCCTACACACCATCGTTTTTCTCACAATGTTCTAGCAAAGCGAGGTTACGTTCACCACGTTTTTCCATTGAAGCTCGCTTCATAACTAGCTTCTGGGCATGCGCGGGTGTAAAAACGTTTTAATTTACGTTTTTTGCTACACACGGTCAATTTCTGTGAAGTAAAAAATGACGTTTTTAAAAACGACACATAAAATTGAAGCATGCTTCAAATTTTTTTTGTCGTTTTTCAGAAGACATAAAACAACGTTTTCCCCCACACACGGTCATTTAAAGTGACGTTTTTAAAAACGTCGTTTTTTTTCATCACAAAAAGTGATGGTGTGTAAGCGGCATTACTGTCTGCAGTAAGGGAGGTACAGGCAGAAATCTATAGATTCTGCAGGAGCTTGACATTGCAGCCACGGATCACAGGAGCAATAATTTGTAGGCTTCAGAAAAAAATAAAAAATTCTAATTTTTGAACCTGCAAACATATGTGCATGTATTATTTTTGCCGAACTTGGCCTTTCAAAAAAGTTGCTATGCTGTGTGAATGGGATAATGTAACGAACATCAAGTGTGGTTTTTCTCAAATTTGACTGCAAAAATGGAGATACCCTTTAAGTCATCTTCAAAACTAGACGTGTATTGCTACTGTATACTTGGGTGATAAATACCAGCATATATTAGTATATATTTTTTATTCACTTAATGTTCTATCCAAAAAAAAAAAAATGTTTGATTATTGTATTTTAGGTCAGAGAAAATAAAAAAATGTATTAGACATCTTGTAGAATTAGCTGGTGTTTAATTCAGAATTAATATATGTATATATATATATATATATATATATATATATACACATACAATATTTCAGGTAGGATCAGTATATTTTAAGCAACACTTTGCAAAGTACATAGATTAATTTCCATTTCCATGGAAGGTGCTTCCATGGCAGCTTTCTCTGCAGCACTTGCCAGGCTAATGAGAAAAACCAACACTTCTCGCCCACTCATTGGTTGCTTTTCTCCAAATATAAACCCATACAAACTTGCATAATCTAGCAGAAAGGATGAAGCACGGATCTGTTTTCTGCTTAATGAATGTGGGTCTTGAATAGTTTGAAAAGAGAGTAGATTAGATTTAACAGGCAAATCAGGCTCATCACAGCACAGTAGTAAATGACTACAGAAAACCTAGAGGTTAGTATTTTTAGAAAACCAACTGCCGGTAAATATGAAACATTTATATGCAAATATGAAATATATGTGTGTTTCTATGTTTGTAGGTTGGAAGTCCATTAAAATGCCCTGCTGTGGTACCATTGCCTCTCCTTCTATTGTTGGCTTCCTCCACCAGTCCATGGGTTACAAATCTATAATACTTTGCTCTTATGCCTCTTACACACGACCAGTTTTCCCATCGGGAAAACTGCCAAGACAGCTTTTGGACGGGAAAACTGGCCGTGCGTATGCTCCATGGCAGTTTTCCCGACAGCAAAACCGCCGGGAAACGTGGTAGGAAAAAATGTCTCTTTTTTCCTGCTGCGATTTCCAGGCAGTCTTTTCCCCGGCAGTTTCCCTATGGGAAACACTGCGGTGGAGCATACACACGGCCAGAATTCCCGGCCAAAACTCTCACCGCAGTTTTCCCGATGGGAAAACCTCTGGTGTGTACACGGGGAAAGTGACCGAGCAGGTTCTCAGTTTTCCCCCTGGGATTCCCGGTGGAGGGGCATTATACAGAAAAAATTATACTGTTTAACCATTGATCCATTTTCTCTTTGTAATCCAAAGTCACATCATTTGGCCATGTATTGCCATCAAAGTTCCAGCAGTTTAGACCATCTTAGTTTGTGAAAGGCCACTCCTCCCTCCCCCACCCCACCCCACAGTAGACATTTTCTCAATGGTAACACGGCTTTCCGTTAGAACCATTTTGTTTTGCTGTATAAAGATAACTTTTGCATTTGAGCTTGCATAGCAAATGTAGCACTCAAGGGACTGGTTTGCTTTCTTGATTACCACTTGCAAAACTATTGGGCTATAATTGTGCTTTATGTTTCCATGGTTACCTGTTTTTCAAAAGACGTTAAATCAACAAATTCCTCAGCCACTGGAATACAATGAAAAAAAAGTTTAACATAAATAGCATAACTTGAATAATAATGCAAATGTCCCAGCCACTGGAATACAATGAAAAAAATGTTAACATAAATAATAATGCAAAATGAATGCAAAAAAAATTTATATAACCAAATTCTTTAATTTATTTGCACTATTTTGTATAAAATTAATAGAAATTCTCTCTGTTGTATGAAGTGGAAATTGGACTGTAACAGCTGAGAAGGATGACACATACATTGTTCTTCAGTGAGTCTATGTGCTGATGTAATAAAAAGACATTTAGACGATGAGTAAGCCCAAATCAGTTACAGTTACAGACAATGACATAACAGCCCGTAATAGTCATTTGAATTAGGTATAAATGGCCCGGATTCACAGACATCAGCGCATATTTATGCCGCCGTAGCGTATCTTTTGTACGCTACGCCGACGCAGCGCAGAGAGGCAAGCACCGAATTCACAAAGCACTTGCTCTCAAATCTGCGCTGGGTTTCTAAGGCGTAAGCCGGCGTAGGTGGAAGTGGGCGTGAGACATGCAAATGAGGCGTGACCCCATGCAAATGATGGGCCGAGTGCCAGACAGATACATCTAACGAACGGCGCATGCGCCGTCCCGTGTACGCATCCCAGTGCGCATGCTCACAATCACGTCGGAACAACTGCCTAAGATACGCCGGATCACTGCCTACGGCGTGAACGTAACCTACGCCCAGCCATATTCACGTCCAACGTAAACTATGTAAAATACGACGGCTTATGTTCCCTGGTCCATACCTTTGCATGGGTTGCGCCTCATATATGGGGAATAACTTTACGCCGGACGTACGACTTACGCAAACCGCGTATATTATGTGCCGGGCGCAAGTACGTTCGTGAATCGGCATATATCCCTCATTTGCATATGTGAATAGAAAATCTATGGGTGCGCCAAATACGTCCAGCGTAAATATGCGCCCACGCTACGCCCGGCGTAGGCAAGTTACGTCGGTCGGATGAAGCCTATTTTTAGGCGTATCTTAGTTTGTGGGTCGGCGCATAGATACGACGGAGCACATTTGTACTTACGACGGCGTATCTTGAGATACGTCGGCGCAAGTGCTTTGTGAATCCGGGCCTTTGTATTTAGAAGCCGTTTAAATGGAAAATATGATTTTTGCAAATTATTAAGAAATGTTTTGTCCTATTTAGATAATGCAAATGTTAACAAAAATTGAAGGGATACTGGACTTGCCTTACTTTAGTAAAAAAAAGTAGCAAAATTGTGCCTGTTCATTGAATATGGAAGAAGGTGTCACTTAGGGTTGCCACCTCATCCCTTTAAAACAGAACACATATGAATTACACATGTTCTGAGGCTAATTTAATTTAGATAAGGCTCCACTTGAGTTCAATTACCACCTTAATCAGCCACAGAACCTGTGTAATTCATATGTGTTCTGTTTTAAAGGGATGAGGTGGCAACCCTAGTGTCACTGTAGTGGTGGAAAGTGCAGAAGTGTTTATTGGTACCATAGAAACGAGCACAGATGTGAGCGTTTGTGCGGTAGTAAGTAGAGGCATGTGGGTGAATGGGGGGCAAGCGCAGTGGAGGTGGGGATTGGGGTGCAGGTATGGTTTGGGGGAGTGAGATGGTATTTAGCTGTGGAGGTGAGAGGGGTTGGCATGAAGATGCAGTAATAAGGAGGTTTATGGCACGCTGGTGAGAATTAACAGCAGGCAATGGCAAGGTGGGGGGGTCGTTGGCACAGTGGTGGTCAGGGGGGTGGTTGCCGGCATGGTGATGAGTGGTGTCTCCTTGAGTTGCTGTCAGCTATAACTTCAGATGCATTCCTTCCTGCTAGCAGCAGAGGTCGGGTGGGCAGCTGATTGTATGGGCTACTAGGCCAAGGATTTTAGTGTCTGTGTAAGCTGCAGCAGAAGCCAGGGGGTAGAATGTTAATGTCAGCTGGCAGGGCCAGGTATGAAAAGGCCAAGTTCTTTTCTCGCCTTTTTCTTCCAGCTAGGTATAGCTGTTGTGGATGGAACTGGCCTAGCTTCATAGGCGTGCGCAGGGGGTGTGCCAGGTGTGCCTGGGCACACCCTAATCCTGGGGTTGACAACCTGTCAATGGTGGGCAGGTGACAGGTAAACCACAATCCTTCCTTGCCGACACTCAGAACATGGACAGGAGAGGGAGCGGGGTGGAATTTAGTGGAACCGATTTGTATTTTCCTCCTGTAGCAGCTGAAAGTTGGCTTCTCCTCCTCTCCCTTTTGTCAACAGCTGCCACAGGAGAAACGTATAGGGGATCGGTACTAATATATGCCACCCCACCACCCCTCCTTTCCCTGTTCCTGGTGCCCGGGTCCCCCATGTACTTTGTTGCTCTTCCTCCCATTGTTTTAGGATGGAGAGTGGGGAAGAGGCCGGTAAGTATGTCAAATGCATATGTGTTGGAGCTTTGGGGGTGCACACCCTAATGCAATAGGCTGCGCACACCTATGCCTAGCTTTAAATGCCATTGCTACCACACATGCGTAGTAGCTACACAATGTTATTACCTACAGTCCACTACTGCACATGCACAAGGTATTGAAGCATAATTAGGTCACCCAAGGACTCCAAACGGCTCCAAGAGAAGACATAGCATTTAGGCTAAATTCATACTATTGCGTGCCACACTCGTGCACGTCGCCCACGTAGGAGAGAGGCATGCTGCTGTTTCGCAGACATGCAGGGGTGCCATTAAATTTTTTATGGCACCTCTATGCATTGGCAAAATGCCAGCATTTGTGCACACGTAAAACCGCCTGGTGCTGTGGTGATATTTTCAAATAGGGTCCGGGACATCTTTCGCTTTGCTTCTGCGTGTAGGGCAGCCTATTGAAATGAATTGTCTGCCCTACCCACAGAACACAGCCTGAACAATTGTGAACTGAACCTTAGTGCCAGTGTTGCATATCTCCTCTAACCTGCAGCAAACTTTCCAGATACCAGCAATCAGTTCTTAGCGCAAAAGATCTACTGTTAACTATACCCTATTTGTGGCCTTACATATCATACAATCTACCAAACAGAGCCACATATCAGTTATTAGTGAGACTCGGAGACTTCCTGTTCTGAGAGCTGATTGCTGGTATGTGAGGTTAGAGGAGATCAGCAGCACTGTCACTAAATTCTGGGTTGTGGTCCTTCTTCTTATGCATGTGCATTAGAACCCCATTGATTACTGTGTGGTACGGGAGACAGAACAGCCAGATTTGTCATAAGGCATTAATTTGTGTTTTTTCAGAATTTTGCATGGCGATTCTTTTAACAATAGAAGTGCAGGCTACAGAGGTCAGACCTCTGGGGGTGTGGTACACATTTTATGTGTTCCTGAGGGAAGAGGAAGGAGGTACTCGCTACTGGACTGAGAGGAAGAGGGAAGCCAAACATTTATTATAAACCCACCCACCTCTTCCATTACTACAGCAGACACTTTCTGGAAGTCCAGCATCAAAATTGTTCACCACCGTTTATCTCTAAACTGGGTGGCGAACTAAAACTACATTCTACTTCCTGTATTCTTCTTTTACAATAATTATAGATTATATATTGTACATACAGTATCGCACAAAAGTGAGTAAACCCCTCACATTTTTGTAAATATTTTATTATATCTTTTCATGTGCCAACACGAAATCACACTTTGCTACAATGTAAAGTAGTGGGTGTACAGCTTGTATAACAGTGTAAATTTGCTGTCCTCTCAAAATAACTCAACATACAGCCAATAGCGTCTAAACCGCTGGTAACAAAAGTGAGTATACCCCTAAGTGAAAATGTCCAAATTGGGCCCAAAGTGTCAATATATTGTGTGGCCGCCATTATTTTCCAGCACTGTCTTAACACTCTTGGGCATAGAGTCCACAAGAGCTTCACAGGTTGCCACTGGAGCCTTCTTCCACTCCTCCATGATGACATCACGGATCTGGTGGACGTTAGAGACATTGCGCTCCTCCACCTTTCGTTTGAGGATGCCCCACAAATCAATAGGGTTTAGGTCTGGAGACATGCTTGGCCAGTCCATCACCTTTAACCCCCAGCTTCTTTAGCAAGGCAGTGGTCGTCTTTGAGGTGTGTTTGGGGTCGTTATTATGTTGGAAAACTGCCCTGCGGCCCAGTCTCCAAAGGGAGGGAATCATGCTCTGCTTCAGTGTGTCACAGTCAGAGGCGTATCTAGTGAAAATAGCGCCTATGGCAAGCACTGAAACTGTGCCCCTGTCGAAACATTTGAAACCCATCTTTCAGATAATCTTAAAAAAAAAAAAACAGCTAACAAAACTAGTGATATTTATCATCCCTTGTGATACCTTGGGTAGTGACATATCCTCTTTATGGATAAATCTGGTGTTTATTAGAACCCTGATCCCTCCTCTGCCCTCCAAGGCCAGGTAAATGCAGAACCAATACTGGAAGTGATAAAATCTTCATCACCTAAGGCCTCAATTTTCACAGAGGAGAGGGAGAAACTGATGTTCCTCCTTCTTTGTGCGCTGCCAATCCGACCAGATGGAATGGGAGAGCCTGGGAGAACAGGGGAGGGCTGTGGCTGAACGCAGCAGAGATAGCGCTGCCATTGTTCATCAGCAAAGGTGCTGAAAAGGAGATCCTGCCTATGCTCAGGAGGAAGGAAGAAAAGACTCTCAGACCCTGGTAAGTGCCTTGCTGCCCAGCCACTCAACAGCACCCTCTTCATATGGCGCCCATGGCACTTGCCATGGCTGCCATACCCTAGATACGCCACTGGTCACAGTACATGTTGGCATTCATGATTCCCTCAATGAACTGTAGCCCACCACCATGCTTGACTGTAGGCAAGACAGACTTGTCTTTGAACTACTCAACTGGTTGTTACGACACACGCTTGACACCATCTGAACCAAATACGTTTATCTTGGTCTCATTAGACCACAGGACATGGTTCCAGTACTCCATGTCCTTAGTCTGCTTGTTTTCAGCAAACTGTTTGCAGGCTTTCTTGTGCATCATCTTTAGAAGAGGCTTCCTTCTCGGGCGACCATTGCATTGCAGACCAATTTGATGCAATGTGTGGCGTATAGTCTGAGCACTGACAGGCTGACCACCCCCTACCTCTTCAACCTCTGCAGCAATGCTGACAACACTCATACGTCTTTTTCCCAAAGACAACCTCTGGATATGACGCTGAGCATGTGCACTTAACTTCTTTGGTCGACCATGACAAGGCCTGTTCTGAGTGGAACCTGTCCTGTTAAACTGCTGTATGGTCTTGGCCACCGTGCTGCAGCTCAGTTCCAGGGTTTTGGCAATCTTATAGCCTAGGCCATTTTTATGTAGAGCAACAATTTTTTTTTTCAGATCTTCAGAGGGTTCTTTGCCAAGAGGTGCCATGTTCAACTTCCAGTGACCAGTACAAGAGCGTGAGAGCGATAACACAAAACGTAACACTCCCGCTCCCCATTCACACCTGAGACCTTGTAACACGAATGAGCTCTGGTGAACTCCATGCCCAAGAGGGTTAAGGCAGTGCTGTAAAATAATGGTGGCCACACAAAATATTGACACTTTGGTCCCAATTTGGACATTATCACTCAGGGGTGTACTCACTTTTGTTGCCAGCGGTTTAGACATTAATGGCTGTATGTTATGTTATTTTGAGGGGACAGCAAATGTACACTGTTATACAAGCTGTACACTCACTACTTTACATTTTAGCAAAAGTGTAATTTCTTCAGTGTTTTCACATGAAAAGATGTAATAAATATTTACAAAAATGTGAGGGGTGTATTCACTTTTGTGAGATACTGTATATGTTTTTATATGAATAATAGGCTAAGGATAGATATAGCAATAGTTATGCAGAACGGCTGGGCTATGCACGCACAATCCTATCAGGCTTGTTATTGTTACTTTGTTGGCAGCTTGCACACTTGGGTTGGCTGAGCATGCATGTTTTTTCTGTGAAGAGGGAACGGGATCTGCTGTCTGACACTTTGGCATTGGTTTATGAAGATGGAAATGATTATGATCGCTTTGTTCATCAGGAACATATGGTATATTTAGCTAGGGCTGAAAAAAGTCTGATTTGGAAACTATGGCCCGGATTCACGTAGCACTTACGCCGACGTATCTCGATATACGCCACGTAAGTGTAAATATGCGCCGTCGTATCTGTGCGCCGTGCCCACAAAAGTAGATACACCAACGTAACTTTTCTATGCCGGCGTATCGTAGGCGCATATTTATGCTGGGCGCATTTTCCGCTCCTTTTGATTTTGTATTCAAATATGCAAATGAGGGAGATACGGCGATTCACGAACGTACGTGCGCCCGGCGCAGGCTACGTGCGATACGTGTAAGTTCAACGTCCGGCCTAAAGTTATTCCACATAAAGCAGGTGTAACTCAGCACCAGACGTGCACAGGTCAGCTGGACAGCAGCTGCAGCAGCACCGTTACGGACGAGCTGAGCAACCACACTTGCAGCACAACACATCTGTATGCCAACATGCCAGGCAGGGCCGCCATCAGGAATTATGGGGCCCCTTACACAGCTTCAGGCATGGGCCTGGGGGGTGCTGCCGCGAATTGAGAAAGACGAACTACAGAAAAATATATATAAAAAAAAGGAACTAAAAAGATTTAAAAAAATAAATAAAAAAATATCCAATTTTTTTTTTCTCAAAATTTAAAAAAAGGGGGCTTGCCATCTGGGGTCCTGTGCTCACACACACCACATCCACCTCACATTGGATTAGCCCAAGTCCACCATGCAGGACTTGGGAGCAGCAACGCCACGCCAAGGCCCCAATGGTGTTACTGTCCATTCATACCACATTCACACGGTCGTGGGGATAACCTCTCCCCGACGACCCAGGGTTACACACCTTGCTGGCAGGTATGTCACCCACATTCACACACCAGTCACACTGTAGCCTGCACTACTGGGTTCATGCCATTGGCCGACATGGCATGACCTTACTGGAGGCACATCCTTCTGTGCACGACACTCAAAAAGAAAAAAGCTCATAAACTGAGCAAAACAAAAAACAAAAAAGGCACTCATTTGCCCTGTCATGGGCCAGGCATGGTGCCAGGCCAGGCATGGTGCCAGGGCAATGCGGGTGAGGACCGCGTTAGTCTGCGCCTGCATCCGCAGCTGGCGGATGGTGGTGTGCCGCTGGTGGCGCCTCGTCTGCCTCCCCTCCACCTCGATGGCAGCAGTATTGGCCTGTACAGCCACTACCAGGCTCTTAACCTCTGCCACGTGGCCTGCTGTTGTGGCCTGCAGCTCCCCAACGCAGGTGACCACAGTGGCGCAGTTACCACTCACATCCTGCAGGCTGTCAGTTATCTGGGCCGAGGAGGCCAGGCTGTCTGCCACACGTCACAGGTCCCCAGCTATAGCACCCATATGGCGGGTCTGGTGGGCCTGTTCCATCGCAAGATTTTCCTGGAGGGATTCAGAAACACCCCTTGTCTTCCGCCTAGCCTTCCTGGGGGCAGGAGAGGCTTGGGGCCGTCTGTACGGGGAGGCCCTTGAGGGGCTTTCCCTGATGAGGGTGGACCTTGAGGGGCTTTCCCTGATGGGGGTGGACCCTGAGGGGCTTCCCCTGATGGGGGAGGAGGGTGAGGGGCTTTGCCTGATGGGGGAGGAGGTTTGGGAGGGTCCAGGGATGATGTTCTCCTCCTGGAGGTATACACCTTCCTCAAAGTCCACTTGCTCCTCCTCAACTTCCTCTAGAGGAGAGGTGTGGGCACACTCCTCCGAGGATGGGATGGCTCGTCCAGCAGCTGACGACGGGTCCGCTCCCTCCAGCACATCTGTAGATGACACAAAGCATTCACATGTTGGTGGACCCACACACTTGTCACATGTTCCCTTCCACCCCCTCACATGCTACACACTGGAAAAGGGGTCATAAAACACACTTACCTGTCCTCAAGGCCTGGTCTCCGGAGTCAAAGCCCTCCATGCCCTCCACCTGCTCCCTCTCCAGACATTTGGCGATGACCTCCTCCTCATCCGTCAACCGCAGAGCAGAGGCTGGTCCTCCTCCCGTGCCCCTGGCGTGCCTCCTCATAAGGGCCAGCTTGTCCCGGACCCGAGGTCTCATGTCATTTATTTTTTTGTTTACATTGTCGGGGGTCCTGGTCTCATTACCGATGGCATTGACCTCCAGGGTGATCTCCTCCAGTATCTCCCTCTTACGTGCCCTGCTGGTCCTGGCACTGTGGGCACCATGGAGGTACTTATCAAGTTTCACTATTTCCAAAATAAGGACATCCCTCTCCTCCTTCGAAAAATTCCTCTTCCTCCTCTCCTTGCCTACATTTGCAGCTGCCATCGCTCAGCAAAAGTACCTTGCTTCAGGGGGGGAAACAAGCAGGATGTACTTTTGCGCCGGACGGGCGTATGGCTGGGTGTATTTATGCGCTCGGCGTTAGCCGGTTGGCCAGCGTGTCCCAGGAAGTTGCGCCGGCGTAGTTGTGAGCATGCGCACAGGGGTGCAGTCATACGTCCGCGTCACTGCGCATGCGCCGTTCATGATACGCCGGGCATAAAGCATTGCACCACGCTCGGACCATCATTTGAATAAGGTCACACCCACTTACACTTACACTGGCTTACGCCTACGAAATTACGTTACGCCGGCGCAACGTTGGGAACATTTGCTTTGTGAATTCCATGCTTGCCTCTCCACGTTGCGCCGGCGTAGTGTAAAAAAGATACGCTACGGCGGCATAAATATGCGCCGGTGTCTGTGAATCCGGGCCTATATTGAGAGGATTTATACATTTGGAATGTGAAGATTGTGGCAAACCACAGCAGATAAGTATACATGGGGCGGGGAGGGTGAGTTACTTTAGGTCACGGGGAGATTTACTAAACATTTGTAAGCTTCTTGACAAAATTATTTACAATTTGTTTCAGTGGAACAGTCCTGCTATTGGTATTAATATTATTAGTGGTGTTTGTAGTATTTTTAACATTTTTACTCTTCATCTGTTTCTAGAAATGTCTCAAACAATGATCACAGAACTCTCTGATGGAAGATTGTGCTTCTCTCTGTGCCTTTTATACATTTACTGTGTTATTTACATGATTTGTAGTTTAGTCTCATACTAAATTAGACCCAGAACGCTGGAACTTCTGTGGTTTTAGTCTATACTATGACTCCAGGGTGCTTTTTACGAGCTTCAACATACATAAATCATATACTTAAATCATATAGCCATGTGGAATAATAACTAATGAGCTGGTATCATTTTAGCCTAATTTAAATTAAATTGTATTTTTTTCAAGCAAGCATACAATATATAAAAACTAAACATTTGGATCATATTTTACCTGAATATTTAATATAGGTTTAAAGGTAAAGGTAATTTTGAATTCTAATTTATGCTTCAAGGCTAAATTACTAGCTAATTGAGCGATGGTAGTAAATTGTAGCCTGTAATAGTGAAGGTACTGTACATGTACAATGAAGGTGAAGTGCAGCAGCATCCATTGCTTATGTACGGTGCTTGGCTAGAGAGAGAGAAAGCAAGTTAGGACACTTTGCTGTAGCTGCTCTCTATGCCCTCACTGAACTATTCATGCTGGATCTAGTAACCTTGTCTGCCTCCCACCAGCAGGGGGAGCAGACAAGCCAGAGGAGCAGAGTGCTACCAAGCCATGTCTTGCACGTTTCGTCAACGGGGCAACCAGGAAACGTTTTTTTCTGGTGACCCCAATGAAGTCAGAAAGACAAAACATGTAGGACTTTGCCTGGGGCATGGCTTGGTAGCACTCTGCAAAATAGGGAGGTATCTGTATATTACCGATGTTGGAGCCATCTACACGATCAGCATTGAAATGGATTTAAAGTGATATTGGTAGTGATAGTGATTTTATTCAGTTATTATGTGAGTGCATTTTTTTTTCTTTTCTTAAAGTGGATGTAACCCCATTTATGAAATTTGACCTGGGCACATCTATCTGTAAAGCCCTAATTATTGTGTATTTCTGCTCCTTGGTTCTTCTGTTATCAGCATGATAACTTCTGACAAGCTTTCCAACAACCGAGATAAAACCATTCTAAAATTTGAGTCGGGGGTGGTGCATGGAAAAAGATTAGCAGACAGCTGGTCTATTCACAGCACAGCTCTGCACGTTATTTCCTTCCTTTGCCTATGTGAAGAGGGGGTGTGTGCCTTTCCTCCAATCAGCTGTCACACAGTGTATGCCAAGAATTCACACCCAGTGGGGGGAACAGGAAGAGAAAATTCTAACACGATGTGCACTTTCTGAACAGTATAGAAAGCTGAAGACAACAGATATACATGTGAAACTTATGTATGAGGATTTGTTTAATCTCTGTGTATCATCTGAGGCTGTTCACTTCACTGGGTATATGTGATGGTTTGCATCCACTTTAATATAAAATACCTCAGTGAGCACTATCCTTTTTTGTATCCTTTTAAGCATTGATCCATGCTTTATCACCTGAGCTGAGAGGAGTGCTGCATTTACTGAGTGAGAGTTCTGAGGAGGATTGATTGAGCTCTGGGAGCATCCAGCTGGGTTTTTAGAGTCCAATTGATTTGATTAAAGGCAAAATAAGATCTTTGTAATATGTCCATCCAAAAGGTGAGCGTGTGCCCAAAAGAGGTTTGGTGGAGGTGTCTGCTGTTACACAATCTGATCTCACTGAATTGGACTTATCACGTTTGGTGGATTGTATCACAGTTTTATTCAATGACATTTATTTATTTATATGAAGGTCCATGCTTTGTGCGGTGTGTGATGATGTTGGCTTATAATTACACACATGTCTATATTTAGCACAACTCTGATTTATGTAATTTTTTATTTTTTTTAAGGGTTTTTTTTTTTGGTATATTAACCAGCGCAGCATATTTTTTTTACACAACTGCTATTTATGTAATTTATTTTTGAATAGAGTTATTTTTATTACAGACAGGTGACCTCTCCATAAAAACTTTACCATAAGGCTGTATTCAACCTACAAATGTATTTATATGTAATCACATAGTAATCAGTAGACATGTGCACAGAATTTTTTTTCTTTTTTTTTTGTTCTGTTTCGTATCGTTCCGTAGGCACGTTTCCGTTTGTTTTTCGTAAGACGCCCGTTTTCCTGTTCGTTTTTCGTACGACGAGATTTTTTCGTATTCCGATCGTTTCATATTTTCGTTACCGTTTTATTTTCGTACATGCGGGATGGTTCGTTAATTTGTTTAATTTATGTTCGTTACTTGTTAGACAATAATTTTCGTCAATGATTTGCATTCTGTGTTTTGGATTCTTTTTTCTGTTCGTGTTTTCGGTCGTGTGTTCGTGTGACATCTATGACAATTTGTTGTGGATGTCATGTGGGCATGCGACTGAAGATACGAACAGAAAAAGGATTTTCGTCATTTTGTACTTTCGTAAATATATCGTGGGATTCGCTGCACTTTCAACACGCGGCTCATCCATATTAACGATTGTTAAGCCCCATACACTTGGTCAGACTTTTTTAACAACAAACATAAAAACGATCGTTTTCCATTCGTTCTCAGAAAATTTGTTCGTTTTTAAACTCCATCAGAAAACCATTTTTGTGTTCAAAAGTCTGGCCAACTGATCTCCCTTCAGATGAAAATCCACAGACAAGTTTATTTGGCTTTACTGTACTACTCAGCACAAAAGAGAAGCTGCTTTACTAACTACATTCACTTCCCATTAAAAAAAACGAAAATTACATCTATAACAAAAGATTTGCATTCTGTATTTTGGGTCCTTTTTCTTTTGGTGTTTTCGGTCGTGTGTTCGTGTGACATCTGTGGCAAAAGATTTGCATTCTGTTGAATCCAAAATACGAACAGAAAAAAGGAATTCAAAATACAGAGTGCGGGTCTTTTGTTGTGGATGTCGTGTGAGCATACGACTGAGGGTGCGAACACAGAAGGGATTCAAACAAGATACAGAGTGCAAATCTTTTGTTGTGGATGTCGTGTGAACATACGGCTGAGGATACGAGCAGAGAGGGGATTCAAACAGGATACAGAATGCAAATCTTTTGTTGTGGATGTCGTGTGAACATACGGCTGAGGATACAAACAGAGAGGGGATTCAAACAGAATACAGAATGCAAATCTTTTGTTGTAGGTGTCATGTGGACATGCATCTGAGGATACGAGCAGAGAGGGGATTCAAACAGGATACAGAATGCAAATCTTTTTTTGTGGATGTCGTGTGAACATACGGCTGAGGATACGAGCAGAGAGGGGATTCAAACTGGATACAGAATGCAAATTTTTTGTTATAGATGTAATTTTCGTTCTTTTGCCATTTTCGTTTTGTCGTATTTTCGTCAGATCGTTCGTTCGTATTTGCGGTTGTTCGTTATGCGGCTCATTCGTAATCCCGTCCTTTTCGTATTTTGGTGCTTTAATTTTTTCGTATGTACACATTATTCTGCAGGTACGAAAATGAACATTTTCGTATGAAAATAACATTCGTACAAACGGGAATGCACATATCTAGTAATCAGAAAGTATTCATGTAATAAAGAGAGGCACTAAAAATGGTTTATTATTTCTACCTTTAAAAAAAGTTTTAAAAAATCTACAACATAAAAGGAATTGGTCTCAAGCTAATTTACATGTCTCTTCTCATACAGACAGTTTTACTGTGTTGAAGAGATCAGATGTTGCTCTGTGTTGTCATATACTGTATTTTCAGGGCATCATTTTTATGCCCTCGGGGACCACTTTGAGCATGCTTTTTCATCTCTATGCAGAGTGGCACAGGTAAAATAGTAAGGGGGAGCTCCAGTCATATTTTTGAAAATTAAAAGTCAGTAGCTACAAAAATGGAAGCTGCTGATTTTTAATAAACAGACCCTTATCTGTCTCAGGATTTACACCCAAGCAGTTTTTTTCCATCTTTCTTTGGTCCCAGGCATCAGCATCTTAACTGTGGGCAGTCAGCTGCCAACTGCACATGCGTGGGACTTGGGCTTTCTAAATGGTCCAGCACTCTTCTGGAACTGCTGATGTCCCCCAGTAGACTGCAGGGAGGGAGGGGGAGAGGCGAACATAAGCTTGAATTGCCTAGGTGATCCCAATGGATTGGGGTAACAACAGCAAAAAAGACTCCAAAGTTGATTCAATTTCTTACAACTTTCAAGCACCTGTTGTTTGTTTAAATCAGAGGACTGGAAGGTTGCCAAGATTCTGTTTCCATAAAAGGGGAAACAAAATGTGATTTCCGTGCCCTTGTGAATTTGTCCAAAATGCCTATAGCTACAGAGGTGAGGGCTTGTTTTGCTGTAATTTTAAAGGTTGTTCGGAATATGTGGATACTTTAATGTTCAAAGTTTGGGCACAGTTTCATTCTAAGCAAGGAAACTGCAGAATACCATGCATTGTATATAGCAATATTTGTATTTTTTATTACATTTCATGTTACAATGTGTTATCTTCATTCTTATTTTTTAAGACAATGAAAAGCCTATGAAAGTAATTGGAGATGATGATTTGCTGGACCATGAACTCAATACAGAATTAAGGAAAGAATATGGCATGACCTATAATGATTTCTTCATGGTACTAACAGACTTAGATATGAAGGTTAAGGTAGGTAATATTTTTAATGTATAGTTTTATGTTGTACAATGACCTGTGTTATTGTTGGCTTTATTTGTGTTAGTAGTATTGAATAATAATGCAAAAGCAATGGTGTTATGTAAACTATTGCAATAAGCAATCATGAACATCCACAACCAAAAGCTTAACATTTTAATATAAACTGTTTTAGATTGGTGGCTGAGTGTTATCATAAACCACCACTGTTATAATAAATAAACCAATATGTCAACTAAAAGGGGAGGTCCACCCAAAATTTGGCACCTTTCAGGGGGAGGGGGAAACGTATACCTGTTTTTGACAGGTACTCTTCCCCACTTCCGGGAGACAGCGCCGGCCCCCTCCTCTTTCCTCCGCTGCTGGGCCAATTAGAAAGCGCAATGCTCTTCACGCATGCGCAGTAGGGGACTGGCTGTGAAGCCTTTCGGCTTCCCTTATAATGAATGGCAGCGTTATGCCGGTTTCCTTCACAACGAATGGCAGCGGCAGCACCTGACAGCTGATCCAAAAAATCAGCTGGAGTGCTGACATTGTGGGCCCCCTGGACAGGTAAGTGTCCATATATTAAAAGTCAGCAACTACAGTGTTTGTAGCTGCTGCCTTTTTTTTCCCCAGGCTGTAATACCTATTTAAGGCAAACCTGTGCTTTGCCCATGTAGGGGAAAAAATAGGTTTGCTTTAATGCCACCCTAGCAGCACATACTTAAAGTGGAGGTTCACCCAAAAAGTTAATTTTTAACATTAGATTGAGGCTCGCTTTGTCAAGGGGAATCAGGTGTTTTTTTTTTAATCGAAGCAGTACTTACCGTTTTAGAGATAGATCTTCTCCGCTGCTTCCGGGTATGGGCTGCGGGACTGGGCGTTCCTATTTGATTGACAGGCTTCCGACAGGCTTCCGATGGTCGCATACATCGCGTCACGAGTAGCCGAAAGTTCCCGAACGTCGGTGCGCAGGCGCCGTATAGAGCCGCACCGAAGTTCGGCTTCTTTCGGCTACTCGTGACGCGATGTATGCGACCGTCGGAAGCCTGTCGGAAGCCTGTCTATCAAATAGGAACGCTCAGTCCCGAAGACCATACCCGGAAGCGGCGGAGAAGATCTATCTCTAAAACGGTAAGTACTGCTTCGATTTTAAAAAAAACATCCGATTCCCCTTGACAAAATGAGCCTCAATCTAATGTTAAAAAAAAAATTCTGGTGAACTCCCGCTTTAAAGGGGTTGTAAAGGTAAAAGTTTTTCCACCTTAATGCAAAACTTCCGACTATACCGCCCCCCCACGTTATACTCACCTGACCCATCGAAAGTCCCGCGCTCGGCCCCGACATCCTTTTCGCTGCTTAGCCTGGCTGTTGATTGGCTAGAGCAGATGGACTGAAAGCAGCGCAGCCATTGGCTGGCGCTGCTGTCAATCTTATCCAATGATGCGGCGTGCCGAGGGACGGGGCCGAGTGATACAGTGAGCGGTTATGGCTGCTCGCTGTATCACAGGAGCGCACCCGCAAGGACTCCACACAAAGCAAGGGAATGTGTGGAGTTCTTGCGAGGAGGACCAGAGACACCCGCCGAGGGACCCCAGAAGACGTGGATCGGGGCCACTCTGTGCAAAACGAGCTGCACAGTGGAGGTAAGTATGACATGTTTGTTATTTAAAAAAATTAAAAAAATGATTTACAAATCTTTTAACTTCTCCCCTCACCACCTCCATTTAGTAGTCAGCATCAAAGAAAATACCTGGTGCTTCTAAATTCCTTAGCCCCATATAAAATGTCAACTACAATGACTCTAAAGCTAGGTTCACATGTTGCCATGTTTCTGTGGGCACAGCAGCTGCTGTACCTGTGGGAAATGCAGGGAATAGGTCCCTGAATCTTTTCTGCAGCCCAATGGAAACCACGCAGTGCTATGGATTTCTGCACACCGTAAAATGTGTCGTGGTTTCCAATGCATGGATGTGCCATTAAACATTAATGGCACCAACAGACATCTGCCAAACAGCATTTTTGCTGCGTGTGTTAGAACGCATGCAATTTAAACACAGCCCCACACCCGCATAGATGTGAACAAAGTCTAATTCTAACCAGGGCTGTCTTACTTTGCTCCCAGACAGATTTATAAGAGAGTAAGGCCCCTTTCACATGTCCGTTCCGCTCATCCGTTATTACAAGTCCGTTAACGGACTTGTAATACATCCCTATGGGATCGCGTCCGTTAGCGGATGGAGCATCCGCTAGCATCCGCGTCCGTCGGGATCCGCTTTTCCGAACGGAAGAAACCCTATTTTTCTTACATTCGGCAGAGCGGAACTGATGCAGACGGACAGACGGTCCGTCTGCATCAGGTTCCCCATAGGGGACAGCGGAGCAGAGACAGGGCGGTCCCTGCACTGTGTGCGGGGACCGCCCTATCCGCCGACAGCTGAGCGGGGATCCCCGCTGAGCCGACGGAGACACACGGAGCGGACCCGGAAACGGTCCTCTCCGTGTGAAAGAGCCCTAAAGGATAGGTGCGTATGTGCAGGTGATAAGGGGGACATTGGACTCAATTTGTTTCTTTTTCCTGCATGAGAAAAGCACATGTTTAATTTGAATTCTATGGGTAGCATTTGGCTATTAGTATACTAGCAATAAAACAAATCAGTTTACACATAATTACTGTAATATGAAGCTGTTTTCAGCTGTAGATGAATTGGTTAATTGATTAAATAATGAATTAATTCAGCCATTCTACAGTGCAGCTAAATTACAGAACTTTATTTAACTTCTACATTATGTACTGTGTAATAGATGGTATACAACCCCTGGAATGAAAGCTTGACTGCTTAAAATTCCTTGGACTGCAAAGATAAAAAAAAAAAAATATTAAATTGGTAGGTAAGAAGAAATTCTTGTTAAAAAGCCAGATTGCTGGTTATTTGTAAGGTCAAGCCACCCAACCCACATTGGACAATATGTTCTAACTTTGTATAGCAGAAAATAACTACTTTATAAATATCACAAAAAAAGTCTTGTAATATGCTATACACAGTAGTTTGGAAATTTCTTCTTGCAATCAACTTAAAAAAGGTAAAGCAGAAAAGGCAAACCTATTTATCATGCAGGAGATATTGACATTTAAAAGCATAATGCCGCGTACAGACGGTCGTTGTGTGTGATGAAAAAAAAACGTTGTTTTTAAAAACGTCATTTAAAATGACCGTGTGTGGGGAAAACGTTGTTTTATGTCTTCTGAAAAACGACAAAAAAAAAATTCGAACATGCTTGAATTTTTTGTGTCATTTTTCAAAACGTTGTTTTTTGTGTAATTTAAAACGATAGTGTGTGGGCAAAACGACGTTTAAAACCCGCGCATGCTCAGAAGCAAGTTATGAAGCGAGCTTGAATGGAACAGAATGCCGTCGTACGTGCTGAACGTAACCGCGCTTTGCTAGAGCATTTTGAAAAACCGATGGTGTGTATGCTACGTCGTTTTTAAAAATGAAGTTTCAAAAACGTCGTTTTTTTTCATCACATAAAACGTCGTTTTTTTTTATCACCCAAAAACGACCGTCTGTACGCGGCATTAGGCCTCGTACAAACGATAGGTTAACCAGAGGACAACGGTCTGAAGGACCGTTGTCATAGGTTAACCGATTAAGCTGACTGATGGTCCGTCGTGCCTACACACCATCAGTTAAAAAAACGATCGTGTCAGAACGCGGTGACGTAAAACACAACGACGTGCTGAAAAAAACGAAGTTCAATGCTTCCAAGCATGCGTCGACTTGATTCTGAGCATGCGCAGGTTTTTAACCGATGGTCGTGCCTACTAACGATCGTTTTTTTCCCATCGGTTAGGAATCCATAGGTTAATTTTAAAGCAAGTTTTTTTTAACCTATGGTTAAATAACCAATGGGGTCTACACACGATCGGTTTGGACCGATGAAAACGGTCCATCAGACCGTTGTCCTCTGGTTAACCTATCGTGTGTATGAGGCCTAAGATTCTTAATTTTCTGTTAGAAATATATAAATATAGTATATAAATCAAACTCATAATAATACAAAAAAAAATGCTTATACAGAATAAAAATAAAGACATTTACCCTCACTTTCATTCACAGTGACACTGATGATCGGATAATTAGAGAGGGTAAATCTCCCTAACAGGAACACAGCAATAAAAAACAGGTTCTATCCTTTCACCACTCTCTCGCCTCAGCCCCCCCCCCCTTATACTTAACTGAGCCCAATCTCAATCAAGTGATGTAGAAAAGAGCAGCATCACTCTTGGCTTTCTTTCTCCTTATTGGTTGAGAGACAGTAGTGTGAGCCATTGGCTCCTGCTGCTGTCAATCACAGCCAGTGAGAAGAAAGAAGGGATGGGCTGAGCCATGCTCTGTATGTCAGTGGACACAAAGAGCAGGGCAGGGCTCGGGACTGAGCATGCACGAGTGCCCCTAGAGCAAGTGATTTGCTATGGGGGTACCGGGCAGGAGGGAGCACCAGTGGGGAACCCAATAAGAGGAGGAATGGGGCTGCTCTGTGGAAAACCATTGCACAGAGCAAGTAAGCTTACCATGTTTGTAATTAAAAGGAAAAAAAAAAAATCCTATGTTTACAATCACTTGAATATCTGCCTGGAGTGCAGCTTTTAAAAAATAAACGTACCTAGAAATGACTAGGTGATTGAAGAAGTAAGGCCGCATTCACACCTGAGCGTATCGTTTTTGGTCGTTTTTTCCGGCGTTTGGTCGCACGTTTTGTCGCGTGTATTTACACGTATTCGCGCGTTTTCATACAGCGTTGTCCGACGTTTTTGAACTTTGTGGTTTTTTAGTTTAGCCAATAGGAAAAATTATCATCTCTTTCATCATTTGTTGCTATGTTTGTAGATTTTTTTTATCTTCTTCCTGGGTGAATGTTTTATTTCACATAACAGATTAAAGCGCCAAAACGCCCGTAGAAACGCTCGTTGTCGCGCTAGACGCTTGAATCGTGCGTTTCCATTTGTTTCTATGGGAATACAAACGTTCAAAAATGCCCAAATCAGCCCGATTCGCGCGAGCCATCTCCATTGAGAATAATGTATTTTTCCCCTCTAGCGTTTTATAGCTTCAGGCTACAAAACGCTTAGGTGTGAATGCAGCCTTATGGGCACATATCCGTTTTCTTTATTTTTCTGCACACAGTATAATACAAACCCATCAAGCTGGGAACACTTAAAGGGGTTGTAAAGGTTTGTCTTTTATTTTCTAAATAGGTTCCTTTAAGCTAGTGCATTGTTGGTTCACTTACCTTTTCCTTCGATTTCCCGTCTAAGGCCCAGATTCACAAAGCACTTACGCCGACGTAGAACAAGATACGTCGACGTAAGTGCAAATGTGCGCCGTCGTATCTGTGCGCCGGACCCACAAACTAAGATGCGCCTAAAAATAGGCTTCATCCCGCCGACGTAACTTAGGCTGGACGCATGTGGCGCTCCCATTGATTTGCGATTCAAATATGCAAATGAGGGAAATACGGCGATTCACGAACGTACGTGCGCCCGACGCAGGCTACGCGATGTGCGCGTAAGTTGAACGTCCGGCGTGAAGTTAAGCCCCATAAAGGAGGTGTAACCCAGCAGCAGACATGCAAAGGTCTGCACCAGGGAACTCAAGCCGGCGTATTTTACGTTGCTTACGTCTGGCGTGTGTCTGGCTGGGCGTAGGTTACGTTTACGCCGTAGGCAGTGATCCGGCGTAGTTTAGGCAGTTGTTTCGACATGGTTGTGAGCATGCGCAGAGGGATGCGTCCACGTCCTGGCGCATACGAAGTTCGTGATACGTATCTGTCTGGCGCTTGGCCCATCATTTGCATGGGGTCACGCCTCATTTGCATGGCTCCCGCCGACTTCCACCTATGCCGGGTTACGCCTACGAAACCCAGCGCAGTTTTGGGAGCACTGGCTTTGTGAATTCCATGCTTGCCTCTCTGCCCTGCGTTGGCGTAGCGTATATTATTTGCGCTACGACTGCGTAATGTGCGCACGCTCTCTGTGAATCTGGGACATTTTTTTTTCTTTGTTTGAATTTCTCACTTCCTGTTTCTCCTCAGTAAGCTTTCCACCATCATCTGAGCGGTGGAAAGTCATTTAGAACAGCTTACTGAACAGCTTACTGAGGAGGAACAGGAAGTGAGAAATTCAGACAAAGAAAACAAAGAAAAAAAAACATTTAGAAGTGAAATTGAAGGAAAAGGTAAGTGAACCAACAAGCTTAAAGTAACCTATTTAGAAACTAAAAAGTGAACCTTTACAATCCCTTTAAATGACCTAGCATAGCTGACCTTTCTAAAAAATGGTAGATGTCTGACTGCCAAGCCATGCCATGGTTCAGTATTAAAAGCTAGACAGCCACACAGAAGAAATTTCACCCTCCATATATTTAAAACAGAGTCAGAGATTCAGATATCACGGTGAATAATAACTTCACAGCCAGCAGTAGGTTTAGTAAATAGAAGTCACTTACAGATAGCTATTTTGATCTATTAACATACATTTAAGCAGACAGATTCCAGATAATATTTAAAGATGAAGAATTCCTGCTGCTTAATGAGGCTTTTATTCATACAATGTTTCAAGCTCAGCCTAACTTTGTATTTTCACTGCAGAAACTGACAGCACAAGAATACTAGTGGTATATTTTGCTGAAAATTTCTTCACTTAGTTAACAACCAACAGTTGACACAATTACCTTTTGTAAAGATATAAAACAGAATTGACAAATCTGTACTGAGGTAGTCTGGCGAAGGTAGTAATAGCAAATCATACAAATTATACTGCAAAGTAGTAGTATTGAAAGTAACAAATAACATAATAATTCTCCAAACTTTTCTTAAAACATCTAAAAGCAAAGCAAAAGAAAAGGTGCTAGAAGATATAGAAAACTGTAAATATCTTTAATGATCTGTCTTTATGGACCTTGTTTGAGCACAGTCATGTTGGAACAGGAAGGGGCCATCCCCAAACTGTTCCCATAAAGTTGGGAGCATGAAATTGGCCAAAATGTCTTGGTATGCTGACACCTTTTAGAGTTCCTTTCATTGGAACTAAAGGGCCAAGCCCAACCCCTGAAAAACAACCCCACACCATAATCCCCCCTCCACCAAATGATTTTGACCAGTGCCCAAAGCAAGGTCCATAAAGACCTGGCTGGATGAGCGAGTTTGAGGTGGGGGAACTTGATTGGCCTGCACAGTCCTGACCTCAACCCGATAGAACACCTTTGAAATGAATTAGAGCAGAGACTGCGAGTCAGGCCTTCTCACCCAACACCAGTGCCTGACCTCACAAATGTGCTTCACGAAGATTGGTCAAACATTCCCAGAGACGCACTGCTAAACCTTGTGGACAGCCTTCCCAAAAGAGTTTAAGCTGTTATAGCTGCAAAGGGAGGGCCAACTCAATATTGAACCCTACAGACTAATGCCGCATACACACGATCACTTTTTGTGATGAAAAAAAATGGCATTTTTTATCATGAAAAAAATGAATTTTTTCCAACTTCATCATTAAAAATTATGTTGCCCACACACCATCGTTTTTGAAAAAGGATGAACAAAGCGACGGAACTCTAAAGGGGAAGTTCTATTCGCCTTGAGGCTGCTTTTAGCTGGTTACTTGTTAGTAAAAGATGATTCGTGCTTTTTTGTCTGTTACAGCGTGATGAATGTGCTTACTCCATTATGAATGGCAGTTTTACCTCCCGTCTCATAACTTGCTTCTGGGCATGTGCGGGTTCAAAACGTTGTTTTTGCCCACACACAATCATTTTTTATGACACAAAAAATGACATTTTAAAAAATGACAAAAAATTTAAGCATGTTCTAATTTTTTTTTGGTCGTTTTTCAGAAGACATAAAACAATGTTTTTCCCACACACGATCATTTTAAATGACATTTTTAAAGATGTCATTTTATTTCATCACAAAAAGTCATCGTGTGTACAGGGCATGAGACTGGGATGCCAAGTTCATGTAAAGGCAGGTGTCCCAATCAGAGCTTTTTTTCTCCGAAAATAGGTGCAGGAACTCAACCACGACCCGTTCAGATTTCACAAACAGTAGAAGGGTCTTAAAGGGGCATTAAATACCAGTACTGCATTACATACAGAGTGTAGAGTTCAGGGGGTTACACACAGAGTGCAGAGCTGTGACTTGTACACACAGAAACCAGACTTCTGTGTTTACAAGTGATTGTGGTGAGTAGGCACCAAAGGGTCTGAGCCAGAGGTGGTGGAACTCAGTTCCCCCAAGTTCCCCCTGAAAAAAAGCCCTGGTCCCAATACTTTTGACAGTATAGTATATGTTGTTATTAAAGTTTAAGACCATTTTTTGTATTGGATAACAGGGTTAACATACAGTATGTGGAGGTTTATTTTTTGTTGTCTGTATTTCATTGTGGAGATCTCCTTTCAATAACCATCCTAGGGATACAGCATGAAGTCAAAAGAAATTTGCAAAAGTTATTACCCCCTTAGACAGATGTCTTTCGAACAGAATAATTTACCTTCACCTTTGTTTTGGTGACAACCTAAAAATTTTATATTTTCCCTTACAAACTGTCTACAGTACTGACAGAGCTCCAAAACTAAGCTCCAAAACTAAAAAAATAAATTTCTTTACATGCATTCAAGTCGATTTCTCCCAATTTCAATTGTGTAAAATTTCAGTAGGAAATCATATTAGTGAGGTAGCCTGAAAAAGCTTTTTTTATTTTTTGGTTTGATGGCATTTCTCTTATATTAATATAGATTTTCTTCTTTTGCATATCTGCTACAATTCACTTTTTTTCTGTACATCAACATCATATTGAATGAATAGAAAAATATCCATCCTTTTTATATTCTTACATCAAGCAGAGCTCTAACAATGACATGTTTCATAGTTGAGAGAAAGTATGTGTCAGGGTCAAGAAATATTAAATTAGAAATTGTTGTATCATCAGCCCAGTGTTTATGACATACAAAATGATTTAGCCTTGACTATTGAATGAGAACCTCTGTAATGTCATACTGTGTTGGACAGTAGCTACACGTAACCATTACTGCTACAGTAGTTTAACTTATTTATATTAAAACTTAAAAAAATATGTAGCAAGTCCTTGCATGAAGTTCCCATTTATGGTCTCCAGTGACAATAAAAGCAACTATCAAGGATATACCATAAATATTCTATTTGTGCTTCATGCAGCAATATTATGAAGTGCCCATTGCCATGAAGTCGGTGTTCGACCTCGTTGATACATTCCAGTCAAGAATAAAAGAAATGGAGAAGCAAAAAAGAGATGGAATTACTTGCAAGAGGGAAGACAAAACAAGGTCTTTGGAAAGTTTCCTGTCAAGGTAAGTTTAATAATAATAATAGTTGAGCTAGGCTGAGCTTCTAAATGTCAACTAGAGCACTTTTTATACACAGGATGTGTTCTACTGCTGGTACCCAACCTCAATGTGGATGGTACAAATAAAGTTCAGGATATATTCACAGGAAGCCTTGAGGCATGCTTGTTCTAGTGTTAGCAAGGGTTTGTGGACATGTTAGTGCAATGTGTTTACTGGTTTTGTTCTCTACTTATTCCCTTAAAGGTGTTGTAAAGGCAAAACTTCCAACAATACCAGCCTCCCCAGTCCCCCCGTTTACTTACCTGACCCCTCGAAAGTCCTGCGCCGTGAATGACCTGTCATCTTGGACGGGCTTCATGGCTCACTCATTGGTCAATTGAAGCAGCACAGCCATTGGCTCGCGCTGCTGTCAATCACAACCAATGACGCGGTGCACCGGGGGGGGCGGGGCCAAGTGATACAGCGAGCGCCCATAACCGCTCACTGTATCACGGGAGCGTGCCCGCAAGGACTCCACACAATGCGAGGGAGCTCGCATGAATGGAGTTCTTGCGGGGAGGACCAGAGACAGCCGCCGAGGGACCCCAGAAGACGTGAATCAGGCCACACTGTGCAAAACGAGCTGCACAGTGGAGGTAAGTATAACATGTTTGTTATTTAAAAAAAATCAAAAAAAATCCTTTACAACCCCTTTAAGAGCTAAATGTATGAAAAAGAAAAGACAGCAGTATGTAGTACGTCATAATTTGCAACTACTGTTTTAGCCGAGTATATTAGTAAACGCCATAAAGACGTTGAAAGACAAAACGGGCGTAGAGTGAGACAGGGATGCTAACGGTATCGCATTTTTGAGTGGTTGGAGCCGGTGTTGTGTGATACAACCACAGCACCACCACCGACTGAGCTGAACGTGTTTTCCTTAGTGCCGGGTGGGCACTTGGAATATGTGAGTGGATTTTGTATTTTGTTTCATGAATGCCTGTCTGAATTGTGGTACGCTATGAGAAGCATTTTTTCTTTTTTCTTCTCATTCATCGTGTGTTCCATGGCGAGATACACATCGGACTGATTAAATACAGCAGAGCATAGCAGAGGCTATTGGAAGGCTCACAGTTCCAGCTGTTAAAGAGGAAGTAAACCCTGATGGGGTTTACTTCCTCTATGTCTCCCTGAAAAGATAAAGCATAATGGGCTACTATGCATCGCATAGTAGCCCATTATGTGACACTTACCTGCAGTAGAAAGCCCACAATGTCGCCGTCTTCCTCCATGGCAGCGAGCGTCCATCTTCACCCCTCTTATTATAAAATTCCGGCTCCGTGACCGTGCCCGGCATGCGCGCGAGAGCCACCTTTAACGGCATGACTCCGGCTTGAAACGGCACAGCATGCCCTTTCAAGACAGCGCATGTGCAGGAGAAGGCGTCGCTCGGGGAAATTGCAAATATCTCTGAGACCGTGTAGGTTTAGGAGATATTGCAAGCACCTACAGGTAAGTCTTAATCTAGGCTTACCTGTAGGTGTAACTTGTCCCCGAGGGTTTACAACCACTTTGAGGTCATTTAGTGAGATTGGCGAGGGAAGTACTGTTTGAACACTGGTTGTTGGTGGCTTGGTTAGCCTTCACATCATTAAAATATTTCACCTCTCACTTACCATCATCAACCACTCTGGCGGTATTCCTGAGTCTGGCTCGGGGTGGAAATCCAGTACCATAAGCGGTATCCCCGAGCCAGACTCGGGATTGCATCGCAGTATCCAGGCAGAGATTACTTACCTTGTCCCCTGGATCCTGCAATGTCTACCCGCTGTGTGATTGAGCTGTCTCTTTGCTCGATTCACACAGTGCCGTGTGCCGCCGAGCTCTGTTCCCTGCGACGTTACGACGCACGGGGGCGGAGATTGGCATCAAATTCCAAAAAATTTAAATACAGTACACATAGGCCCGGATTCAGAAAGCACTTACGCCAACGTATCTTTCTATACGCCGCATAAGTGCACTGATGCGCCGTCGTATCTATGCGCCTGATTCTTAAAGCTAGATAAGCCTGAATTTTGGCTCCATCCGACTGACGTAAGTCTACTACGCCGTCGTATCTTGGGCGCATATTTACGCTGGCCGCAAGGGGAGCTTCCATTGTTTTACGCGTCGAATATGTAAATGAGCGAGATACGCCGATTCACGATTGTACTTACGCCCGTCGCAGTAATCTACGCCATTTACGTAAGGCGTACATCCGGCGTAAAGTTAAGCCTCATAAAGCAGGGGTAAGTCATGTTAGGGTATGGACCAGGGAACAGCCGTCGTATTTTACTTCATTTACGTAAGTCGTACATGAATGGGGCTGGGCGTAGGTTACGTTCACGTCGTAGGCATTGAGCCTTCGTATCTTAGGGAGTATATGCGCCGTTCGTTCGGCCCTTCATTTTAATAGATCACGCCCACTTCCTTCCTACTTTGAATTAGGCGGGCTTACGCCGGCCAATTTACGTTACGCCGGCGCAACAAAGGGAGCAAGTGCTTTGTGAATACTGTTCTTGCCTCTCTATGTTACGTCGGTGTAGCGCATATGAGATGCGCTACGCCGCTCTAAAGATGCGCCGATCTACGTGAATCCGGGCCATAGAGTATACTGTAATGTTACACATTACAGTACTGTATGAAATAAATACACACCCTCTTTGTCCCTAGTGGTCTGCCCAGTGACCTGCATGCTTTTTTATATAATAAAGACTGTTCTTTCTGCCTGGAAACTGGAGATTGTCCATAACAACCAGAAAGTGTCCCTGTATGTCAAAAGTGGTTTTAGACCAGCTAAAAAACAGCGATAATAAATTAGAATCACTTGCAGAATTTAGGGATAGTGATTTGTGGGGAAATTCATCATCAAACACTGAAAGTAATAATTTTTAATTACTATTATATTATTATTTGTTATAATTATTTATAGTTATTCATTATAATTTATGATTTTGTGTTTCAAACTTTATCATACCCAGGATGTCTACTAGACTCTTGTTTGGACAGATTTAAGTGAGTTATTCCTAAGAATTGCAGGCCTACAATATAAAACGCCAAATTTCTATGCAAAATAATGGTACCGCTTTCAGAACCTAACATCTGAAAGAATCATTCCACCAGGGAGGTTAATATTTTTTGGGACTTTCCAATATTGCCTGCATATTTTTATATATTTAATTACATATATATATATATATATATATATATATATATATATATATATATATATATATATATATATATATATATATATATATATATATATATATATATATATATATATATATATATATATATATATATATATATATATATATATATATATATATATATATATATATATGATAGGTTGATGCACATTGTCACTTTATAAATCTGTTGTGATACATATAGGAGGGGTATCACTTCCAATGTTTACATATTTGATTTTTATTTATATTTTTTTGGACTTGCACTAATTCTACAATTTTGATGATTACATTGCAGTTTTTTGCACAATTTTGTATCCATATATCATATGGTGTTTTGCACATCGTTGCATTTGTTCACTTTACTTTCTATTTATTTAGTAGGCTAATATCACTTATTTAATTTTGATCTTTCATAATTCATACAGTATTGATTTTCACATTTTGTTGAACTTTAGCTATTGGGGTTTTGTTTGCACACTGTTTTTTAATTTGTTGTATTTACACAATAAGGTATACAATTATTTATAAGATTACATATATGTTCTAGAATGCTGTAAACCTACGCTAATCTTGACTCTCATCCAATCCTAGATTAGTAAATAAGCTGCAAAAAAGCCCTCACTGACCCCTTTAGATGTAGGTGCTGTGAAGTTATACATCTTCAAAGTTTACAACCAAAACAGTTTCACTTTCAGTTTCTCTCAGAAGCTGTTTTTTCTTCCCCTTCTAGCAGAGAGTTGGCACTGAAAGGAAGACAGGTAAGATCCCTGGTTCTGCACATCCACATAGTCCTATGGTGGTATGAGAGAGACAACCTCAGCCTGGGCTCTCACCAGGCCACACCCCCAACACACTTTACTCCGCCCTTTGGAGCTTAGTCATAGGAATGACCATGCCTAAGCTCCAAGGGGCGGAGTGAAATGTGTTGGGATGTGGCCTGGTGGGAGCCCAGGCTGAGATTGTCTCTCTCATAGCACCATAGGACTATGTGGATGTGTGGCACCGGGGATCTTTTCGCTCTTCCTTCCAGTGACTACAGGAGCTGGGACGAGCTCTAGTGGTGCAACACTACCCACACTACTCCCCATAGTGATCGAGCCTGAGCAGCACACTAAACAAACTGTAGGTCACAGTGAGTTGGCAGCCTTCCAATCTCTGATTTAAACGAATAGCAGGTGAACCGGAACAAAGGGAGAATGGAGACCCCACCTGGAAGACTTTAGTGCTACTGCTGTGAACTTTGAGGATTAATTGCTCCACAGCACCTACAGCTACAAAGATCAGTGAGAACTTATTTTAAAGCTCATTTATTGCTAGTTAAAAACATGTACATATTTGAATGTCCACAACTTGGCTGTAAAATGTTCTCCTTCCTTGAAGTAAAAATACAGAGACTGGTGCTCTGTCTTCTAATCACTTAGTAAGCAGAGAGGGTGAAAAGACAGGGGAAGGTGTTATTCCTTGTACACACGATCAGGCTTTTGCCCGGCCAAATCACATCGGAATTCCGACGGAATTCCATCAAAGTAAAATAGAACATTTTCTATATCTAAACTCTGATGAAATTCATCTGAATATCCAATGAAAAAACTCAGATGGGGCTACACACGATCGGAATATCCGATGACTTTTTTCATCGGAAATTCCGATCGTGTGTACAAGGCATTAGAAGACATTTTAAAGCTGTCATTCTAGTTCTATTCTACCAACACAGATTTCATGACTGATAAAAATGAATTATCTTTTCAACACTGCCTCACAAAGGTAACCAGTATATATATAAAAAAAGAGATCAGTCAGGTCAACTTAACAGTAGAAACAAATACCTAAAATGCAAATAGCAAATAATCTACACATCTACACATACTACACATACTTTGCACCAGGCCTTCTCATGCTCAACTATTATTTGTTGCCAGCATTCTGGTACAGTATTTGGAAACTCCGCACTCCTCTTCTGCACATAACACCCACCTTGGAAACAACCTCTGGCATGACTCCTGACTACCATATGCTTTTGCATTGGTACTGACAGCATCTGGCTGCTTTGACTCTCACTTGAATTTAGATTACTTTTGGGTTTTAACCATTTGCTGCTATGTGGACCATTTGATTACACCTAGGCCTGTACTGCTGTTTTAACCCCTTAAATGCATCATCACTAAGCTGCAATGCACACAGTTGCAGGGTGGTTGCAGTGCAGCCCCATTCACCTAGGGCAGTGATGGTGAACCTTGGCACCCCAGATATTTTGGAACTACATTTCCCATGATGCTCATGCACTCTGCAGTGTAGTTGAGCATCATGGGAAATGTAGTTTCAAAACATCTGGGTTGCCAAGGTTCACCTTCACTGACCTAAGAGTATACTTCAAGGGTGCCCTGGCTGGAAAAATATTGAGAAACACTGGCATAGAGGAACCAATCTCTCAATTTTCCTCCTGCAGCCACTGAATTGGTTCCTTTATATGCAGCCACCCACTAGCGACCGAGTCCTGTTGTTCCGCCACTGAGCTCGGAGAAAAGAACCCTGTCCAGGGGGTCAGGGGGGCCCTTCATGGTTTCTTGCATCGGGGCCCTGAAGGTTCTAGTTACGCCACTGTTATGAGGGCGTGCTTAGGGGCGGAATTAGGGGTGGGCAGGATAGGGGTTGGGTGGGGCAACTGGCAGCGAGTAACCCTTGAGGCCTGGCTAGTAGCTCAAGACTTGAAATTTTGAGCCCTGATTTACAGTATGAATGTGTATTTAGTATTAGGTGTACATGTAAATACACATATATGTATAGTCAAACTCTAATATTTAAATAGAGCATTGTTTTTCTCCAGTGTGTTATCCCACACAATAGTTTATTAGATGTTTTTTTCTCTGTAATCATCTGGATTAATTTTACATAGTAATCATCCAAGGAAATACAGTGATTGGTAACAGATGAACAAATCATTGCTTAAATGATTAAAATATTGCCAAACTGGATTGATCTTTTCTGTCTCCTTTATCTTTGCAGCCACAGATGGATCAGTTTACATTTCCTGAGCTTTTAGAGTATCATTAAACCCAGAACAAAAAAAATAAATAAAATACATGACATTCATTACCTTCGGTATTAATCATCTGTGTCCCTTGAAATGGCAGAATCGCACAGCATATCCACAAAATATTTGTGAAGTTTCCTTTGAGCCAGCTGCCATTATAAGGGTGGTGCATTCAGTATGTGCTAGTCATTTTAAAGCTGAAGTTAGTTTTTTTTTTGCATTGTTACATTGGTCCAGTATGGACCAATATATGTTGGTATGTGCCATAACTGGTCAATCCATATGGAAGCCAAAAATTACTGTAGTAGGCATCGCTACTGCAGTGATCTGTGAGCACAGGAGAATGCTCCCACGGCATGGGTGCCATTCAAGGAACACTTCACATTTTCTCAGTGAATGCAAGCCATTCTCTGACTGGAAAAGCAGAGCAGTGACATCATTGTCACCACAAAGGTTATTTTAAAGCCACCTACCACCAGAAAAGTGTTGTTAACCACTTCCTTACTGGGCACATATACCCCTTCCTGACCAGGTGAAATTTCAGCTTGTGGCACTGCTTCATTTTAACTGACAATTGCGCGGTCGTGCGACGTGGCTCCCAAACAAAATTGACGTCCTTTTTTCCCCACAAATAGAGCTTTCTTTTGGTGGTATTTGATCGCCTCTGCGGTTTTTATTTTTTTGCGCTATAAACAAAATAGAGTGACAATTTTGAAAAAAAAACAATATTTTTTACTTGTTGCTGTAATAAATAGCCCAATTTAAAAAAAAAAACATTTTTTTTCTCAGTCTAGGCGATACGTATTCTTCTACATATTTTTGGGAAAAAAAAATAAAAAAAATCGCAAGAAGCGTCTGGTTTGCGCAAAAGTTATTGCGCTTACAAAATAGGGGAATTAATTATTATTTTTTTTTATTATTTTTTTTTACTACTAATGGCGGCGATCAGCATTTTTTTTCGTGACTGCGACGTTATGGCGGACACATCGGACACTTTTGACACATTTTTGGCGCCATTCACATTTATACAGCGATCAGTGCTATAAATATGCACTAATTACTGTATAAATGTGACTGGCATTGAAGGGGTTAACACTAGGGGGTGAGGAAGGGGTTAAATGTGTACCCTAAATTGTGTTCTAACTGTAGGTGGAGGGGGGTGACTGGGGGAGGTGACCAATCTATGTCCCTATGTACAAGGGACACAGATCGGTCTCCTCTCTCCCCTGACAGGACATGGATCTCTGTGTTTACACACAGAGCTCCACGTCTTGTCCCTGTAGCCGGTCGATCGCGAGTCTCTGGCGGACATCGCGGCCGCCAGGCACTCGCATCGGTATCTCAGCAATGCGGCGAGCACGCGCGCGCCGCTGTCGGATGCGCGCGCCCGCACCGCTGGATGCGCGCGCAGGCCGTGTTTTTACGGCCTGTTAGAGATTGAGAACCACCCCGCGGCCGTATAAAGTTGTACGGCCGTCGGGTAGTGGTTAAAGCATTTGTTAACCCCCCTAAAAATTGATCCTGCTCCTTTAAAGCATGTTGTATGACACAGGGCTTGTCCTGTGTCATTTGGCCCCCTGTAACACCTAAAAACCTGGCTGATCCTGCCAGTTTCTCCCCACCCCTCTGTAAACTGACCACGATGTATCATGGCTGCTGAGACTAGACATCGTGGTCAGTTTACTTGCCTCTGTCATCAGCAGCCTGCTATCTGCTCTACTTTCTGCTCCTGTGTCGTCCTCCCCCCTCCCCGCTCTGTCTGTGTGTGTGTGAGCCGCCCCTCCCCCTCTTGCTAGGGTGACCACGTGTCCCGGATTGTTCGGGACAGTCCCGCATTTTTCAGGTCTGTCCCGGGCACATTCATTCAAGGACAATACAGTGTCCCGGAATGAACCTGACACAGCCACTCCCCAGGCCAATCTGATGCCACCAAAAAAGGCCGCCACATCACCACTTTACTTACTGACTGTACTTGTCCTGGCTGGAAATGCCTGGAGGAACACAATCCCGCCCCCTGCTTGTGATTGGAAAAATCATAAATCCTGCCTCTTGTGTCCAATCACTGTGCTGTGATTCGTTACAGCACAAGCTGATTTTTGAGAAGAGAGGGTGTCCCTGAATGGTAGTTTGGAAATGTGGTCACCCTACCTCTTGCTGCTCTCATAAAATTAACCTGTATACACCATCAGCACTGGCTCCTAGAGCATCCATGAATTTACAGTAAAGGTGCAGTAACTTCAGCTCAACATGTTTAGCCAAAAAATGGCTTCTTCAGGGATGGCCAAGGGCAGAAACCAATGCTAGAAGCCCATAGGTCCTGCTGAGCCACAACAAAGACCTGGCAAAAATTGGTGTTTAATTGCCACAATTATTAGCGGACCTTATATGCGCTAGTACATGGAGCAGGGCCAGCTAATAATTTTCGCCCTCCTACCCCACCTAGTGGTGCCCTGGGCATCCGTATGGTCACCATCCCCACCAGAAACTACCAGTTTTTTAGGTGTATGCCATATAGTGAAAAAAACTGAAATTTTATTTTTTTATTATTTTTATAAGAGAACAGAAAATAAAAAAGTGACTAAATGGGCATTGGGCATTCTATACCCAGAAGACCTTTACAATTAAATGTGCACCATAGAGTCAAAACTTTTTTAGTTGCACTAAAGAATAATTAAACAAGCCATATAAAACCTGGCCCGATATTTACAAAAAAATATGATTGTATTATTTATAAAAAGGGCTTGATGCTCACAGAAAAATAGAAAAATATGTCTTGAAGCTCACAGAAATTAAATGCAAAAATAAATTAAAAACGTCTTTCTCTTTTTTATAAGTGACCACATTCCCCCTGTTCTTAGCTGCAAAATAGCTGGGGGGAAGAGAAGCAGCATAACACTGAGCTTGTCAGGGTAAATGACTGTGCAGTGGGGGCGTGTCAGGAAAAGTCTAACCATTGGAGGAGAGCATACTGAGTTCCCAGCATAGCTAGAGAACTGACCATGGTGTGTTCTCTTGTTTAGTGAGGTCAGTTTTTAATAGTAAAGCAAGGGGAATAGCGGGAACATCAGGGATTTCATACAAAAGCAGCAATATAAAGAGAACAGGATATTTTCTCATACAGGTACACGGTACAGCAGCCACATATCAGGAATAAGAAGTATTGGGATAACAGACGCTTTAAGGGCCTGTTCACACTCCTGTGTTGTGTTTACACACATATGCGGTGCCATTAATTTTGAAAGGCACCTCAATGCACCATCCCATTGTACATGGAGCACAGAATTCCACTGGCAAAAAAGCTGACTGACCCTTTTCTTGATGCGTTAGGCAACCCATTTAAAGTAATTAAAGGTGATGTAGGGGTTATGAAAAAATAAACATACATACTTACCTTCAGGGCCCATTCACATGCTTCTTTTTAGGCAGATTAAAGAAGTGTTTCTGCTTTTTACATTGGTGATCTTTCGACCTGTACAAAAATCCCAGAAAAATGCCCAAAAAAAACACCTGAAAACGATACACTGTGAATGCAGCCTCACTCAACAGTATTGGTCTGATGTTGCAGCTGTTCCCCACTGGCTCTGAACCTGAGAACTGAGCAATCATATGACCACCGATCGCTCAGTTCTTGGCCCGCTCCGAGCGGAGAGCACTAACTGTCCATCACCGCTCTGTGCTCTGCCCATCCAGTGATTACTGGAGAGCCAGGCTGGGGAGAGGGTTGGAGCAGGTGGCTCTGGCTCTCATTGGTACTAGTGGCAGCCTGTCCATTAGGGGCGCCGCCCCCTCTCTACTTGCCTCCCCCTTTATGTAGTGGATAGATTCATGCATAGCATGAATCTATCCACGGCCGCTGCGGCCACTCCCTATTCTTGTGTCCGGCCCCTTTCAGGGCATGAATTACAGTGGCCAGGTTTTTTTTTTAAACACTGGATTAGATCAGAGACTCTAATAGGCTTCAAAATAGGGTGGACTCGAGTCGCTGGTGTGTTGCAACAGTGAATATTCGTTGTTGCAACACTGATCCTCCGGCCAATTGGGAAGCAGGCGTGAAACCCGTTTCACGATTGGCCAAAATGTCAGGCAATCCTATTGGAGGAGCAGAGAGCAGATGCACCGCGGAAGCTGCCACTGCTCCAGGAGAGGACACCGGAGCAGCTTTCCCAGAGCCCGCTACGCTTAAGGACAGGGCTGGAAGATGGCCGCATCAGCTCCAACCGCTGCTCTCCCCACCCACATCCAATGTAAGGACAGCAGGTGGTAGGGGGGTTTGCTGGGGGTGTTTGAGCTGTGCCGCACCACGGGGAGTAGGGGCCTTGTGCTAGTATTCCCCGGCAGCCCCGGGGGGGGGTTGTTTGCCACACCCCCCAAAAAAAATAAAACACCTGCTGCCACTGATTGGCACACTAAGATACTGAGCCAGCTGCAAATCATGCATCCAGGTGGATCCCCACAATATGGGCAGGATGCTTCCAGAGCCAGCTGCCGTCTGATTCTGGGTCAAAGGAGAGCAGAAATAATTGACCCAGAAGAGAAATATGGCCACAAAAAGCTTTCACAATACTTTAACACACAAGCGCTAATTCAGTACAGCAATCGAGAATGGAGCCTGAATGGATGTACAGGAGAGGGAAGAAGGATGAGGATCTTTACAGGTAGTATTTTCATTGTTTATGCTATACATGTAAAAGTTAAAGTGGAGTTCCACCCATAAATATAACATTACATCAGTAGTTTTAAAAAAAATTCATTAGTCCTTTACGAAAAAAAAATATTTTTTAGATGCCTTCAAAGTGTTGTTGCTAGGCAGAATAGTTAATCTTCCCACTTCCTGCACCTAGGTGCTTAATGCTTCCTAACCTACACCGCACAGACTGCTGGGAATGTAGTGGGTGTAACTTTCCAGGAGTCTGTGCATTCCCCAGTCTCAAAGAATCATGTGACTTGGACAGCACAGGTGCTGAAACCTGATCTGACACTGCTTGTGCAGCACTGAGCATGTGCAAGATTTGCAAGGCTGAAATCCAGGAAGTCATACAGTCTGGCTTCATGATGCCCACACTTAAGATGGCCCCAGTCAATTTCTATTTTATAAAGTGTCTAAATGCTGTAACAACCTAACAAAACGGACCTTAGTTTACAGACTAACTTTACTAGAATACATTAAGCTTGTGTATTACAGGGGTATTTATATTTAAAAAGTGAAATTGTGGCCGGAACTCCGCTTTAAGTATGTATGTTTTATCTGTAGAATATATAAAGGGTTGTTCTCAGGACATCCTTTTTTTTTTTTTTTTGCTGTACTTTAATATCTATACAACACTTATGCACAAGTGTGGAGTTTACAATAGATGGGACCCCTCCTGCTCTTAGCAGTCGAAACATGGTTGTCAAAACAAAGATTCAGCCTAATCACTTTGGCAATGTGTTGCTATTCCAGAAGATGAGAATATTTGACGATTGATGCTCTTCTTTACAACCTATTACATTTTGTTTAAAAAAGAAAATTAAACATAATCAAAATATGGCTTGGTTGTTGCAATTTATTTCATTTAATCAATAGCTAGCAAGCCATGAAATGGGTTTGCTGCAATTTATATCTACAGTTCTACATTTTTTGCAAGTATTGTGTTGTCTGCCAAGCGCTGCAAGCATAAATTCAGTAATCTTTGTGCTGAAATGAAGCCAGGCAGCCACTTAACATTTCTACAAAAAAATCTGCATTCAATCACAACACAATCACTTTCTTGTAAACAAGAACAGATATTTCTAAGCCCAACCTTTATTTAGCTTCCCAGGTCATGTACACAGTATGATCTACATTTTATTTAACTAAAAGTCTTATAGAACTGTCATACAACGTGTGCACCATTCCCCGTCTCTTTACATTGCAGTCTTTTTGTTTGGAGGGGAACATTAAGGGCCAGATCCACAGAAGAATTACGCCGGCGTATCTATTGATACGCCGCGTAATTTCAAAGTTCCCGCGTCGTATCTTTGTTTTGTATCTACAAAACAAGATACGACTGCATCTGGGCTCGATCTGACAGGCGTACGTCTTAGTACGCCGTCGGATCTTAGGTGCATTTTTCCGCTGGCCGCTAGGTGGCGTTTCCGTGGAATTCCGCATTGAGTATGCAAATTAGCTAGATACGGCGATCCACGAACGTACGTCCGGCCGGCGCATTTTTTTACGTCGATTGCGTTCGGCTTTTTCCGGCGTATAGTTACCCCTGCTATATGAGGCATATCCTATGTTAAGTATGGCCATCGTTCCCGCGTCAAATTTTGAATTTTTTACGTCGCTTGCGTAAGTCGTTCGCGAATAGGGATTTGCGTAGAATGACGTCACCGTCGTAAGCATTGGCTTGTTCCGGTTTAATTTCGAGCATGAGCACTGGGATACCCTTACGGACGGCGCACGACGTATTTACATAAAACATGCCCCCATCACATCGATTTGAATTGCATGCCCTTACGCCGCCAAAATTACACTACGCCACCGTAACTTACGGCGCAACTTCTTTGAGGATAAGGAAAATACGCTGTAAGTTACGGCGGCGTAGTGTATCAGAGATACGCTACGCCGGCCGCAACAATGCGCCACGCTACGAGGATCTGGCCCTTGGTGTGCAATCATATACTATATGTGAAAATGTAATTGCCCCCATGTAAATAAAAGTGTATATAAAGTGAAAAACTGTTTTAAGTCTGGAGTGGTGAGGAGTTAGAACCCCTGTCTGTGTACATGCTATGGCGATTGAGTCCCTATATTTGACCTGGTGAAACCCAAAAATGTGGGTTGCCACCAAAGCAGGAATTGAGTAAATTCTGGTGGTGTGTTGCAACAGTGAATATTCGTTGTTGCAACACTGATCCTCCGGCCAATTGGGAAGCAGGCGTGAAACCCGTTTCATGATTGGCCAAAATGTCAGGCAATCCTATTGGAGGAGCAGAGAGCAGATGCACCGCAGAAGCTGCTACTGCTCCAGGAGAGGACACCAGAGCAGCTTTCCCAGAGCCCGCTATGCTTAAGGACAGGGCTGGAAGATGGCCGCATCAGCTCCAACTGCTGCTCTCCCCACCCACATCCAATGTAAGGACAGCAGGTGGTAGGGGGGTTTGCTGGGGGTGTTTGAGCTGTGCCGCACCACGGGGAGTAGGGGCGCATAAGTCCACGGATGCGCCGTCGTATCTATGCACTTGATTCTGCAAAGGAGATACGCCTGAATTTCGGCTCCATCCGACCAACGCTGTCGTATCTTGGGCGCATATTTACGCTGGCACTGCATTCATTTATTGTTGAGTGTAATTCAAATACATATAGTATATACTCAAACTTCAATAATTTCCCTCATATTCCTAAATATAAAATATGTGCCACATTGCAGTTACCAAATTTTTTCTTTCTTTCTAAAAGTACCTGGTGATCCTACCAGCACTCCAGTGTACCTTTAGGAGGGTGACAACCCAGCAGGTGCTGCAGTTAATTTACTGATACATCACCACCCTCAGCAGCCAGGTAGGCCTGCATTGCTGTGCACAATAACATGAGTTGTCTTTGAACCCACCTGCCAATAACTGCACAATATGGGATCCAAAATAATGCTTTGTATCTGGAGGAAATAGATCGGGTTGTTCTCTTATGCCTTGTACACACGATCGCTCCATCCGATGAAAACGGTCTGATGGATTTTTCCATCAGGTATCCGATGAAGCTGACTGATGGTCAGTCGTGCCTACACACCATTGGTTAAAAAACGATTGTGTCAGAATGCGGTGACGTAAAACACAAGGACGTGCTGAGAAAAATGAAGGTCAATGCTTCCGAGCATGCGTCGACTTGATTCTGAACATGCGTTGATTTTTAACCGATGGATTTCCCCACAGACGATCGTTTTTTTCTATCGTTTTTTTTAACCATCAGATAATTTTAAAACAAGTTCCTAGTAAACCGATGGGGCCCACACACGATCGGTTAGTCTGATGAAAACGTACCGTTTTCATCAGACAAACCGATCGTGTGTACGCGGCATTAGATCCTACCTCCTGACATCGGTGATCCGCAGACTTCAGTGTCCACTGTTATGATGTCATTGGGTAAAGTGACAGGTTTTACTAGAGTGCATGGGGGATGAATATGATAAAAAAAAAAATTGGACATAGTCTAACTTTCACTAAAGATCTGCCCAGCTTCTAAAACTGTTGGTCACATAAAAAAAGACAACTAGAATGATTAATTTCTTCTCTTGTTTTACTAGGCTTTCTGGTCTTTGAAATCTTTGATAAATCACACACGACCGAGTTTCTCGGCAAAAACCAGCAAGAAACTTGCTGGGAGAAATTTTTTTGCCGAGGAAACCGGTCGTGTGTACATTTTCGTCGAGGAAAATGTCGAGAAACTCGACGAGCCAAAAAGAGAGCAAGTTCTCTATTTCCTCGACGGGAATGGAGAAACTTGCCTTGTCGAGTTCCTCGACAGCCTAACAAGGAACTCGACGAGGAAAATGATGTGTTTCGCCCGTCGAGTTCCTCCGTTGAAAATAGGATCTGCAAGTATATGTAAGCGCAATATCAGGAGATGTTTGCAAAAGCATTTCTAACAAGTCAGTGTAAACCAAGAGGCCATATGTTCCTTCTTCTTTCTCATTTCCTTTCCACTAGTTTGCATGCTGTTGACATTTTTGTCAAGTAAATATAACAGTATTTTGGAACAACTGAGTGTTAAGCAAATGAATCTCTGTTTACAACTGAGAGGATATTCCTAATATGTAAGTGAGAATTTAAAACAAAGAGATCAGAACATTACTCAGCATATTCTTTATTTTTTTGCGTGACATCTATACGTTTATTACATCAACTCCCTGTCTATACATTTTTTCCTCTTTCGTTTTTTTTTTTTATTATTTAGGGAAGGAAAGTAAATGAATAAAAGGAACGTTAGCCAAAATCATGATACATACAATCAAAGTACCTGAATATCAACCGAAGCCCCTGTGTGTGCAATTTAGTATAACTAGAGCTGAAAACGAGTATCACATTTCAAAACTCTCAGAATCAGATGGCTCGAGGCACTGGATGATTGAGAATTTCTACCACGGGTCCGTTCGTTCTTCCCTAGAAATGGTTTTCTCAGCTAAACTTTCTCTTTGAAGTAGACACAGACTTGTATAAGGCTTGTAGACACGGCTTGTACAAAAATGATGGGAAACAAGCGTAAAATGGAACCGTAAAATAACCTATGCAGTCAAGAGGCCCTAGTAGATATAAAAAAATTGTTCAAGTTTGTAAAATGATCATTCATTTTCTTATCCTACCTGTAGGCCATTTGGGCCCCCCCTAGAAGCCTAGCCATAGAACTCCCAATTAGAAAAGTCACATCTGGAGTATTTGGCCAATCGTCCCTAGCATCAGTGGTGGCCAGTCCATAGGGGGGCGCCGCCCCCCCCCCCCCCCAAGCTTTTGACAAAAAAAATTTAAAAAAAATTAAAATAAAAAAGGTCACTTTAAGAGCGTCCGAGGGGGCGGACACACGGCAGTCTATGGGAAGCTTCCCACCTTGCAATCAGCTGATTGCAAGCTGGGAAGCTGATTGGCCCATGTTTAGGGTGTGTGCAGGGCGCAAGCTGTGCGCCTGCACATACTCCCACTCGCCACTGATTTGTCCCTGGCTCCTGCCCTGTCTTTTTTATTAGCCAGACCGGAGGGTGATTGGGCGGTGCTTTTTCAGCACTGCCTCGTCACTTTCAGGGTCCCGATCCTGGAGAGTAACGGCAACTATCCGGGATCGGGACCCTTTGATGTAAGGCGAGGAGCTGATCACAGTGGCAGCGGATGGATGGACACAGAGCTGGCAGTGTACCAGAGAGCACCAGGTGAGTGCGGGGATCAGAGAGGATTCCTGACCTTCCCTATTTGCTGTTGGCGACATGGCATGTCTCTCTCTCTCTCTCTCAGCACCATCATGCTTCCGGGCAGCTTCCCCCTCCTCGGTCTCCTCTGCAGAGCAGCAAAGCGAGTGTGACTGTTCCACCCAGTGAGATGAGTACTGTGTCCTGCCGTGATCCTGGCCCCCCCTCCCCCCACCTCTGATCACTTTTCCCAGCTGCTGCAGAGGGGGGGGGGGTTGCTGAGGAGTGTTGTGGTTTGTGGCAGTGACTGGCAGCTGTGGGGTTTCTCCACCCTAAACACCCCCTTTCCTGCATCTCCACCATAAACACCCCACCTCCCTGCATCTCCACCCTAAACAACCCCTTCCCTGCATCTCCACCATAAACACCCCCTCAATGCATCTCCACCCTAAACACCCCCCTCCCTGCATCTCCACCCTAAACACCCCCTCCCTGCCTTTCCACCCTAAACAATAACCCCCTTCCCTGCCTCTCCACCCTAAACACCCCCCTCTCTGCCTCTCCATCCAAAACACCCCCCTCCCTGCCTCTCCATCCTAAACACCCCCTGTCTCTAAACCCTAAACAGTAACCCCTCTTCCTGCCTCTCCACCCTAAACACCCCCATCCCTGCCTCTCCATCCTAAACACCCCCTGTCTCTCCACCCTAAACAGTAACCCCTCTTCCTGCCTCTCCACCCTAAACACCCCCATCCCTGCCTCTCCACCCTAAACACCCCCCCTCCCTGCCTCTCCACCCTAAACAAATAATCTCTCTGTGTTTATTGATGGGGTTAGTAGGAGGGAGGGAGTCCTGTGTAACAATGGGGGGTAGTGTTGAGGAAGGGGTACTGTGTAATGATGGGGAGAGGGATGGTGGTAGGGGGGATTGGTTTTGTTTAACCATGCCCCTTAAGCCCCCTCCACTGATAACAGTCTGGCCACACCCACTTTTTGGCGTGACGTGCCGCATGTTTACAGTTGGGAGGTATGTATTTTGTCCTGTGATGCTGAGCTGTATACTCTGTCCTGTGATGCTGAGTTGTATACTCTGTCCTGTGATGCTGAGTTGTATACTCTGTCCTGTGATGCTGAGTTGTATACTCTGTCCCGTGATGCTGGGGTTGTTTAGTCTGTCCCATGATGCTGGGGTCGTATACTCTGTCCTGTGATGCTGAGCTGTATACTCTGTCCTGTGATGCTGGGGCTGTATACTTTGTCCTGTGATGCTGGGGCTGTATACTTTGTCCTGTGATGCTGGGGCTGTATACTCGGTCCTGTGATGCTGGGGCTGTATACTCGGTCCTGTGATGCTGAGCTGTATACTCGGTCCTGTGATGCTGAGCTGTATACTCCTGACACTCTGGGTGGAAGTTAGTGGAATAGAGGGGACGGAGTGGGTGGATTATATAAGGGGTGGGGCTTATGAGATGTGGGATGGGTCAAAAGAACGGGGCGTGGTCTGGCGCCCCCCATCCTAAAACTTCACCAGCCGCCACTGCCTAGCATTGCAGGAATAAAAACCAATGGTTTTTGTGTTCTAGCAACAAGCAGACTATGGGGGATGCTAAACCGGGGGCCTAAATAGCCTACAAGTTTAAAAATATAAAAAAAATATGTTTTTACAAAGTTGCACAGTTTTTAGTTTTTTGGTTATATCTACTGGGGCCATTTGACTGCATAGGCAATTTTTTTGCAAAGAAAGACATGCATTGTCTCTGTGCATATGTGTATTAACCACTTAAGGACCGCCTAACGTCGATATACGTCGCCAAAGTGGCACGGCTGGGCACAGGCATGTACAGGTATGTCGCCTTTAAGAGCCCAGCCATGGATTGCGTGCGCCCTCTCGGCACGCGGACGCTACCTGGTCCGAAACTCCATGACCGCACCTGCAGGACCCCTGGACCCGATCACCGCCGGTGTCTCGCGATCGGTCACAGGAGCTGAAGAACAGGGAGAGGTGTGTGTAAACACACCTTCCCCGTTCTTCACTGTGGCAATGTCAGTGATCGTCTGTTCCCTGATATAGGGAACGACGATCACTGATGTCACACATCCAGCCACGCCCCCTACAGTTAGAAACACACATGAGGTCACACTTAACCTCTACAGTGCCCCCTAGTGGTTAACTCCTAAACTGCAATGGTCATTTTCACAGTAATCAGTGCATTTGTATAGCACTTTTCGCTGTGAAAATGACAATGGTCCCAAAAATGTGTCAAAATTGTGCGATGTGTCCGCCATAATGTCGCAGTCACAAAAAAATCGATGATCGCCGCCATTAGTAGTAAAAAAAATGATTAATAAAAATGTCATAAAACTATCCCCTATTTTGTAACTGCTATAAATTTTGCTCGATAAACGCTTATTGCGATTTTTTTTACCAAAAATAGGTAGAAGAATACTTATCGGCCTAAACTGAGAAAAAATAATGTTTTTTTATATCTTTTTTGGGGATATTTATTATAGCAAAAAGTAAAAAATATTGAATTTTTTTCAAAATGATCACTCTATTTTTGTTTATAGCGCAAAAAATAAAAACCGCAGAGGTGATCAAATACCACCAAAAGAAAGCTCTATTTGTGGGAAAAAAAGGACGCCAATTTTGTTTGGGAGCCACATCGCACGACCGCGCAATTGTCAGTTAAATCGACGCAGTGCCGAATCGCAAAAACTGGCCAGGTCCTTTACCTGCATAATGGTCCGGGTCTTAAGTGGTTAACATCGTCATTGACCGTCCAATACCCAAAAAAGAGCGGCGTGGGACCAGGAAGAATGGGATTGGGTAGAAACTGCAGCCGAGTCATAATGTGCAAGTGTGGATAATGGCAGCGGATGGATGGACACAGAGCTGGCAGTGTACCAGAGAGCACCAGGTGAGTGCGGGGATCAGAGAGGATTCCCGACCTTCCCTATTTGCTGTTGGCGACATGGCATGTCTCTCTCTCTCTCTCTCTCTCAGCACCATCATGCTTCCGGGCAGCTTCCCCCTCCTCGGTCTCCTCTGCAGAGCAGCAAAGCGAGTGTGACTGTTCCACCCAGTGAGCTGAGTACTGTGTCCTGCCGTGATCCTGGCCCCCCCTCCCCCCACCTCTGATCACTTTTCTCAGCTGCTGCAGAGGGGGGAGGGGCTGCTGAGTGTTGTGGTTTGTGGCAGTGACTGGCAGCTGTGGGGTTTCTCCACCCTAAACACCCCCTTTCCTGCATCTCCACCATAAACACCCCCCCTCCCTGCATCTCCACCATAAACACCCCTCCCTGCATCTCCACCCTAAACAACCCCCTCCCTGCATCTCCACCATAAACACCCCCTCCCTGCATCTTTACCCTAAACACCCCATCCCTGCCTCTCCACCTTAAACAATAACCCCCTTCCCTGCCTCTCCACCCTAAACACCCCCCTCCCTGCCTTTTTTGGGGATATTTATTATAGCAAAAAGTAAAAAATATTGCATTTTTTTTTTTCAAAATGATCGCTCTATTTTTGTTTATAGCGCAAAAAATAAAAACCGCAGAGGTGATCAAATACCACCAAAGGAAAGCTCTATTTGTGGCAAAAAAAAAGACGCCAATTTTGTTTGGGAGCCACATCGCGCAATTGTCAGTTAAAGCGACACAGTGCCGAATCGCAAAAACTGGCCAGGTCCTTTACCTGCATAATGGTCAGGGTCTTAAGTGGTTAACATCGTCATTGACCGTCCAATACCCAAAAAAGAGCGGCGTGGGACCAGGAAGAATGGGATGGGGTAGAAACTGCAGCCGAGTCATAATGTGCAAGTGTGCTATGTACACTATGCACTGAATTCCCTAGCTATGCATATGTGAGTCCCCCCCCTTTTAAAATGTAGAGATTTAGCCCTCACTGTCCTTCAAATGGAATGGCACTGTATGCTCTGAGCCTCTGAGTTTTTGTTGATAATGTTGCATGCTGAGGGTTGCTGATGGGATTTGTATTGTGTTCTCCTGTCACGCGGACACTTGACGCATGCAGAATACTCTAAACACAAGTGGTTCTAAAATTACAGCTCTTTTCTTTATCTAGTAGTCCTTAGGGCACTATTTCTCCCACTGACACCAAGATGAGGCACTATTCCTCCCACTGACACCAAGATGAGGCACTATTCCTCCCACTGACACCAAGATGAGGCATTATTCCTCCCACTGACACCAAGATGAGGCACTATTCCTCCCGCTGACACCAAGATGGAGCACTATTCCTCCCACTGACACCAAGATGAGGCACTATTCCTCCCACTGACACCAAGATGAGGCACTATTCCTCCCACTGACACCAAGATGAGGCACTATTCCTCCCACTGACACCAAGATGAGGCACTATTCCTCCCACTGACACCAAGATGAGGCACTATTCCTCCCACTGACACCAAGATGGAGCACTATTCCTCCCACTGACACCAAGATGAGGCACTATTCCTCCCACTGACACCAAGATGAGGCACTATTCCTCCCACTGACACCAAGATGAGGCACTATTCCTCCCACTGACACCAATAGTGGGGGTATTATTCCTCATACGGGGAAGATTATTCTCCCTTCATTGGACCATAGATGCTAGGTCATTTTTTTTCTGCTCATTGATCATTGGTCCTGAAACTTTGTTTACACCCAGTGACACTGGGAATTTTTAGACTCCCACTGGCTACAGCCTGGCCCCATAAAGCCTGAAAGATAGTGAACTTGCCGTTTGTTTAGAAAGTTTGTGTAACTTCTACTGTAGGCCATACATTTGTTCCTCGTATTTAAGCTGCCTTATCATTTTACTTTTTGTTCCCTGGAGATGAAAAGTGGCTTTAAAAAGTGTACAATATTGGAGGTATTGCTCATAGCAACCAAGCAGAAGTACTGCCTAATTGATTTTATGGAACAAAGGTGAAACCTGATTGGTTGCTATTGCAGTAACTCTTTTGTGCTCATTTTCTTTTCTTCAACTTTCAGGAATCAGCTCCATTTATATATGTCTTTTACATTTTTTTAAGCATTTCAAGTGCTACAGCAAATGTACCTGTACAGTCATGGCCAAAAGTTTTGAGAATGACACAAATATTAGTTTTCACAAAGTTTGCTGCTAAACTGTTTTTAGATCTTTGTTTCAGTTGTTTCTGTGATGTAGTGAAATATAATTACACACACTTCATATGTTTCAAAGGCTTTTATCGACAATTACATGACATTTATGCAAAGAGTCAGTATTTGCAGTGTTGGCCCTTCTTTTTCAGGACCTCTGCAATTCGACTGGGCATGCTCTCAATCAACTTCTGGGCCAATTCCTGACTGATAGCAACCCATTCTTTCATAATCACTTCTTTGAGTTTGTCAGAATTAGTGGGTTTTTGTTTGTCCACCCGCCTCTTGAGGATTGACCACAAGTTCTCAATGGGATTAAGATCTTGGGAGTTTCCAGGCCATGGACCCAAAATGTCAACGTTTTGGTCCCCGAGCCACTTAGTTATCACCTTTGCCTTATGGCACGGTGCTCCATCGTGCTGGAAAATGCATTGTTCTTCACCAAACTGTTGTTGGATTGTTGGAAGAAGTTGCTGTTGGAGGGTGTTTTGGTACCATTTTTTATTCATGGCTGTGTTTTTGGGCAAAATTGTGAGTGAGCCCAATCCCTTGGATGAGAAGCAACCCCACACATTAATGGTCTCAGGATGCTTTACTGTTGGTATGACACAGGACTGATGGTAGCGCTCACCTTTTCTTCTCCAGACAAGCGGAAAGAGGCTTCATCGGAGAATATGACTTTGCCCCAGTCCTCAGCAGTCCATTCATCATATTTTCTGCAGAAGATCAATCTGTCCCTGATGATTTTTTTTTGGAGAGAAATGGCTTCTTTGCTGCCCTTCTTGACACCAGGCCATCTTCCAAAAGTCTTCGCCTCACTGTGCGTGCAGATGCGCTCACACCTGCCTGCTGCCATTCCTGAGCAAGCTCTGCACTGATGGCACTCCGATCCCGCAGCTGAATCCTTTTTAGGAGACGGTCCTGGCGCTTGCTGGACTTTCTTGGGCACCCTGAAGCCTTCTTCACAAATGCAGTGGAAATTGTTTTTATGGGATTAAGTTAATTTTCATGGCAAAGAGGAACTTTGCAATTAATTGCAATTCGTCTGATCACTCTTCATAACATTCTGGAGTATATGCAATTTCCCATCTCAAAAACTGAGGCAGCAGACTTTGTGAAAATTAATATTTGTGACATTCTCAATACTTTTCGCCACGACTGTAGATCTTTAACATCTTGTATGTTTCATGAGTTGCTATGATGGATGTTTGAACTGTCTTTAAAAGAATGAGGAGGTCACTCATAAAAGTGAATTATCTCTTGGGAGGTGTTGAGCTGGAATTCCTGCACTTGTTATTGTTTCTGTCACTAAGATGTAGAAGTGAATGGTTTATTTTCCAACTGAAATGTCTCTGTTCCTTTGACGGGGTGAACTCATTCTGCAGTGTCAGCTCTTTGTATTAGTCAATGCTCGAGATAACAAAATTACTTTTGCTCTACAAAACTATCAGTGTCTGCAAAGATTAAATGAGCAGTATACAGCGATAATACTCAATAGGCTCTTTATTTGTTCTATTAATCTTATTTTAACGCTAAACTCAAGGCAGATATAAAAAAGACAAATGTACGCAGCTATATATTCATTAATTAATCGTGACATTTATTTTTTCATCTAACCAGTGTACGTACCTAAATGTAAATTGTTATCGGGTTCTTATATTGCCCTGTCCATCAGCAGTACTAAAACTGGGTGAGGTAGGGCCAGTACTAGGAGTCAATCTGGTATCCTGAATGCAAATATGCTTACAATAAGATGCTGACAGAACGTGAGGGCAGAGAAACCAGAGGGATGACCTCTCGGAAGGTTCGGTAAAGGGCAGAAACAATCCAATCTGCTGGAGGGATGGTCAGGAAGTCGAGTGAGGGCACCGACTCTATGCCCTTGGAGGACCGAAGCGACGTCTAAGGCCGCGTACACAAGATCAGTCCATCGGTTCACCGCTGAAGCAGACTGATGGTCTGATGTGCGTACACACCATTGTTTTCAAAACAGATCAGGTCAGAACGCGGTGACGTAAAACACACGACGTGCTGAAAAAAACGAAGTTCAATGCTTCCAAGCATGCGTCGACTTGATTCTGAGCATGCGCGGGTTTTGAACCGATGCTTTTGCGTACTAACCATCGGTTTTGACCTATCGGTCAGCCGCCCATCGGTTCGATTTTAAAGCAAGTTCTCTTTTTTTGGACCGAAGGACAACAGACCGATGGGGCGTACACATGGGCGGTTTGGACCGATAAAAATGAACTTCAGTCTGTTTTCTTCGGTTTGGACCGATCGTGTGTACGCGGCCTAACACCACTCCACCTCACCTCCCTTTATTACAAGGGATATTTACATTCCTTGTAATAGGAATAAAAGTGATTAAAAAAATAATAATTAAAGGCACAGTGTAAAAATAAAACAATTTAAAGTAAAATAATTAAGAAAAAAATGAACACATATGTAAGTTGCGCCCACATATGTAAACGATGTTGTTTAAACCACACATGTGAGGTATCGCCGCGATCGTTAGAGTGAGAGCAATAATTCTAGAAACAGGTAACCTGTAAAGATTTTTAAAGCTTCGCCTATGGAGATTATAAGTACCGTAGTTTGACGCCATTTCACAAGCATGCAGAATTTTAAAGCATGACATGTTAGGGATCTATTTACTTGGTGTAACATCATCTTCCACATTATACAAAAAAAATTGGGCTAACTTAACTGTTTTTTTTTAATCAAAAAAGTTTATCCCCCCCCCCCCCCCAAAAAAAAATTGCGTTTAAAGGCCACTGCACAAATACGGTGTGACATAAAATATTGCAAAAATCATCAGCCCAGATTCACAAAGACTTACGACGGAGTATCTCCAGATACGCCGTCGTAAGTCCGAATGGCCCCGTCGTATCTATGCGCCTGATTCATAGAATCAGTTACGCATAGATTTGGCCAAGATAGGAGCGGCGTAAATCTCCTACGCCGTCGTATCTTGGGGTGCATATTTACCCTGGCCGCTAGGTTGCGCTTCCATTGATTTCCGCATTGAATATGTAAATGAGCAAGATACGCCGATTCACGAACGTACGTATGCCCGTCGCAATTAGTTACGCCGTTTACGTAAGACATACGCCGGCGAAAAGATAAAGCTGCTCTTTAGGTGGCGCAGCCCATGCAAAGTATGGACGTCGGAACAAGCGTATCTTTTTACGTTGTTTGCGTAAGTCGTACGCGAATAGGGCTGTGCGTTAGTTACGTTCACGTTGTAGGCAGTGTTCGACGTATCTTAGGCATTCTATCCAATGCATGCGCACTGGGATACGTCCACGGACGGCGCATGCACCGTTCGTTCAAAACGTCATTTACGTGGGGTCATGCTTTATTTACATAAAACACGCCCACCTCTTCACAATTTGAATTAGGCGCGCTTACGCCGGCACATTTACGCTACGCCGCCGTAACTTAGGACGCAAGTGCTTTGTGAATACAGCACTTGCGTCTCTAAGTTGCGGCGACGTAGCGTAAATACGATACGCTACGCCCGCCCACACTTACGCCGCCCTGTGTGAATCTAGACCATTGTTTTATTCTCTAGCGTCTCTGCTAAAAAAAAAAAAAAATATGTTCTAGGGGTTCTAAGTAATTTTCTAGCAAAAATTATAGTTAAATCTTTTAAGCAAAAAGTTCCAGAAAAGGCCTGTTCTTAAATTCGGGCTGAAATCAGACTTGAAATGGTGAACCAGCACGCATCGGACTCCTGCTGTGAGCCGCATGTGGCTCAAATGTGAACTGAGCCTGAAAGTGACATCACGTTTTGTGTTGAAAGCAGAAGTGATGTAACATGGGACAGTAGGTGGCATAAACTCCAAACATACAAAGAACACTAGACACACCAAACGGTGCAGCTTTGTTTATTGGTTTTCACAAATATTACCAATTCACCATAACTCTTTTAATCAAAAAATACTTTAAATCTGTAAACAAAATCAGCCTGAAATCAGCCTTCTGCCTAAATAGGGGTCCTGGGAATTTCTGAAAGTTCTGGGGAGTCAAGTGACCTTAACTGACCTATCCTAGAGGACCCCCCAGAACTTCTAGAACATTCCCAATCATCTGGCCTTTTTTGACTTATCACAAATCCCCCCCCCCCCCCTGAAATCAATCAATGGGGGCTTTAAACTGCAGCCAACAACATCCCATAAAGGAAAAGGAAGACCTTAAATCAGGCTATCCTCCCTTTCCTCACAAATGTTTTGCTTCCACTGTCTGAGACACCTATCTAACAGATGGGAAGCCTCACTTTCTTAATTTACTGCATGCACTGCTAGTAATAAGGAGTCATGTCAGAGCTTACTCAGTTTCAAAGATGGCAAATTGTTGGTGCCCACATAGCTGGTGCCTGTGTGACTGCTGAATTTGACAATTTATTTGCGGTGATGTGAGGTACGGTATCAACGGTTTTGATAGCATATAGTGGAACAGAAAATGTATGGACAGCCACACTCCAAAAAACCTTGATGGTTGTCTTTATTTAAAAGGAAAAATCACAGCAAAAATGAAGGGATAAACAGCAGACGCGTTTCGCATTATTAACTAGTGCTTAGTCATAGCTATGACTAAGCATTAGTTAAAAGGGCAAAACGCGTCAGAGGTTTGCCTTGTGCCTTGTGCATTGCTGGCACCCTTGATTTCCTAAGAGGACACTGATCATTGAAGCATATCCACCTGTAGCGGTAACTCCCTTTCCCTATGACAGCATATACAGTTTCCAGGAAAACATCATCTGATAAGCATAAGCGCAGCTGACGCAGTCAACTGAACAAACGAGAAAAAACAACATTGTGCAGGATTCTGACCCCGAAATAATATTTGTCAAATCCCAGGAGAATTCAGACAGCCTTGGATGCCAAAGGTGATCCAACACCATATTGGATAATGTTTTCATTCCTTTACCTGGTGTTTTCATATTTTTGTCTAAGACCTGTATTATATCTTTGTATTTAGAGGCTTACCCTAAAGCGGAGTTCCACCCAAAAGTTTAATTCATTGTACTCCTTCCCCCTTCAGTGCCACATTTGGCACCTTTTGGGGGGAAGGGGGAAAGGATACCTGTCTTTCACAGTTATCCTGTTCCCACTTCCGGGAGCCTCAGCCGTGGGTATTGACGTCACCGCCTGGGCTCCCCCTGCCTCCTTCCCCGGCCACCGGGCCAGTAGGAGAGAGGAGCAGAGCGCATGCACAGTAGGGTTCCCGGCGTGAAGCCTTAAAGCGGTGGTTCACCCTCATTACCAACATTTTAGCATTAAATTAGGCATAGTAGCGCGAGCTACAGTATGCCTGTATTTATTTTTTTAGCCCCGTACTCACTGTGCAATCGTATAGATAAGATTCCGACTCCACCGCGGGGATTGGGCATTCCTATCCAGAGGGAGGATGATTGACGGCCGGCTATGGCACGTCACGCTCCCCGAAGATAGCCGGAGTAGGTCTCGGCTCTTCACGGCGCTATACGGCGCCTGCGCACAGACTATGCGCAGGCGCTGTGAAGAGCCAAGTCCTATTTCGGCTATTTCCGGAGAAGCGTGACGTGCCATAGCCGGCCGTCAATCACCTTCCCTCTGGATAGGAACGCCCATTCCCCACGGGGAGTCGGAATCTTCAATACAGGATAGCACAGTGAGTACGGGGCTAAAAAAAATAAATACAGGCATACTGTAGCTCGCGCTACTATGCTTAATTTTATGCTAGAAGAAATTTTTTATTTTTTTTTATAGGGTGAACCCCCGCTTTAAGGCTTCTCTGCCGGGTTCCCCTACTCACAATGGAGGCGGCATTCACCTGACAGCTGGTAGAAACATCAGCTGTGGTGCCGACATTACTGGACTCCCTGACAGGCAAGTGTCCGATTATTTAAAAGTCAGCAGCTGCAGTATGTGCAGCCAGGGCATCCATCAGAAATGTTTGGGCCCCTTACACAGCTTTAGGCCTGGGCCTGTTGCTGAGAAGCACAGTACAGATCACACAAACTGTGAACATGCACTTGGTAACCAAAGGTGGCAGTAAAGAGTTTGATGTCTGAGCTCAGTGACACAAGAACAGCAGAAGCTGGGAGATCGTTTGTGTAATGCACAGCACAGCTCCCCCCCCCCCCCCCCCCCCCCCACTTGTCCTGCCTTCTCTGGCCCGGGCAGGCTCCTCGGGCCCCGGGCCCCTTACACTTGTGGCGGCTGTACCCCCCTGATGGCGGCCCTGTGTGCAGCTGCTGGCTTTTCATTTTTGCAGCGGTGGGTGGACCTCTACTTTAAGTTTACTATGGCAAGTACAACAATACATCTTATATAAACAAATTACATTTATCTTGTAAGTAAAACACATGTATTTTCCATAAACATTTTTATTAAAAGCATTGGAAAAGAGCCACTGTGATCTCATCAAACAACCAGCTCATGTTCCTCAGCTCCCTGCCACATCAAAAGAAATTACCATGGATCCAATTACATTATGTCATGACAATTTTAAATGTTCATATAAAAAAGTGTTGGCCAATTATGAATATAGCTAAAACTCTTCAAAAAAAATAAGGATTCAATTCCTATTTTGGTAGATTTTTTTTTTTTTTTTTTTCAGATAATGTATAGGCTGACATAGAAGCAAAACTGTACACTATTAAATAGATGGCACTTCAGGTGAACGTTATTGCCGGTTATAATCTGCAGGCTGAAGACTTTCTTTCAATGAACCTGCAGTCTTCATGTGATCACTGTCGTAGAACTAAGCATAGGTGTGCGCAGCCTATGGCATTAGGGTGTGCACCCCAAAGCTCAAATACACGTGTGTTTGTACAGTATATATAGCAGTAAGGCAATGGACAGTGTCAGTAGAGCAGTGGATGATGTTAGTAGGGCAGAGATTGATGTCAGTAGTTTATTTGTATTATTTGTTTATTTTTTTTACAATTTTTTCTTTATTATTTGTTACTATTTTTTTTACAATTATTAAGGAGCCCCATTGGGGGGCTTTGGTGAAATATCAGGGGGCTAAATAGACCCCTGATGACTCACTTCTGAGACAGAGAAAGAGTGGAGGACAGAGATTCCCCAGTCCCTTTCTCTGCAGCCAAGCAGCAGGGGGAATCTGCGCAGCACAGGGTGATTAGGGTGTGCCCAGGCACACCTGGCACACCCTGTGCGCACACCTATGGAACTAAGAGTGATCATACGATAAGTAACCACTCTGAACCACTAGATTCTTGATTGTCACTGGTTTTCATCATGAGTATATTTTTTGCAAATATAAAAAAAAAAAAACTGTTGATCCTGCTGCCATTTTGGAGCCATTTGTGACTTCCTGAGACTCACAGCTGTCTCCCCACTTTGTATGTATGAAATCCGCCAACTGTGGGAAATTGCGTCATTATCTCATACAACTAAGCAAGTGTGAGTACATACCGTACTTGCTGAAAAAGGGTATTTGATACTTAAAAAAAAAAAAAAATGTGATTGATGGGTTGCTTTAAATATTTTACAGCTGGGCAAAAGAGGTATGTTTATCATTTATAATAGAGACATCCCAATCCCCAACCAGAAGAATCATCACTGAACAAAACAAACATGTGGCTGACGTGTAAAACAAGATCTGCACTAGCCCTAGGGCCCTTTCACCTGTACGTATCCCGTGAGGATCTGTACCTTTAACATCCGCTTGCTCAGCAAGGATCACTCCGTTGATCCCTGCAGAGCCGGCAGATGACAGGGTGGTCCTTGCACACTGCAGGGACCGCCCTGTCAGATCGCCACTCTCCTCTATGGGGGGATCGGAAGAACGTGGACCATCAGTCCGTGTTCATCCGATCCAATCCGCAGATGGATGGAAAAATAGGATTTTCCTCCATCTGCAGAAACGGACCATAGTGGGGACCGATGAGATCGGATGTCAGCGGAAGTTCATCCGCTGACATCCGCAATCCCATAGGGATACATGTATGTCCATATTTCATCCGAAAACGGATGGATGAAATACGGACATACGATCCGCACGTCTGAAATGGCCCTTACCCTCTCAGTGTTGTAGACAAGGATTTTTTTTACATATTGGTATTGGGAGAAACAGGAAAATTCCCTCCCATCTCCTTGTGATAAATTAAATGGGAAAAAGTTTTGTTTTTTTTAAATCTAGTCAACTATGCAACTGCTGACCACACAGACATTTCAAATGGTCAGTTGGTTTGGCAAATGTATGGCCAATAAAAATTCCATCAAGAAAAAAAGTTAAAAAAAATAGGCGTCTAAGACAAAAATGTTCAGTTTTATAATACAGATTTCTGAATTGGACATAGGTGAAAAGTTTAAAATCACAGCAAAAGATGTTTCATTGCGCATTGCAACTTGGAACTTTATACAGGAGTGTCCAAACCACAACAGAAAAAGCTTCTACGATTTAGGTTTCCAAGAACACACATGGAATCCAGAATTTCTGATACAAGGCCAATGGTGGGGCCAATATGCATGAATATCTTATTCGCTTAATTTGTAAGCCACTTTTGTTTTAGATCGTTGTGTGATTTTTCTTTATAATTTATCTATGTCATGTTCCTCTCAAATATACTAGGAATACAGAGGATAGAAATCAATGGTTTGCTACAGCCTGATACAGTTGCAATGGGTTCACATTCAGTTTCACACTTTTAGATAACAATTAAGCAGTCTATGGAATATGGAAGCAGTCTATGGAATACAAACTACCAAAACAGCTAGAGGAAACCCATTAGACAAATTGGACATTCCTGACTAATAGCCAAATATTCTTTAGTGCCAGCGCAGAGTTTAGCTGGTTCTGTGGCTATGCTGTTTTTTGCTGCCATGCAGGTTATATCTAACCAAGGCAGATCACAGGAATTTGCGGAGACGATTTTAGCCTCTTGATCCATGTATTCTGATGGCAAATCTCTGTATGTGTTGTATAACATCTTTATTCTTGCAGCATATTTTTGGGGGATATTTATTATAGCAAAAAGTAAAAAATATTATGTTGGTGTACAACCTCAAATACCAGGGTATTCACGCTAGTTTTACCAGAACGAGCGCTCCCGTCGCGTAACAACACAGCCTGAGCATGCCATCTTGGCTAACTCTGAGGCCCCGTACACACGTCCGAGGAACTCGACGTGCCAAACACATCGAGTTCCTCGTCAAGTTCAGTGTTGAAGCCGCCGAGGATCTCGGCGGGCCGACTTTCCTCATTGAACAACGAGGAAATAGAGAACATGTTCTCTATTCGGCCCGACGAGTTCCTCGTCGGCTTCCTCGCTGAAAAGTGTACACACGACCGAGTTTCTCGGCAGAATCCAGCTCCGATCGAGTTTCTGGCTGAATTCTGCCGAGAAACTCGGTCGTGTGTACGGGGCCTGACATTTTAGTGAAGTATGGCCGAAGCTTTTTTGGCCTTCGTTGACGTACCGTGATTTTAAAGCCACATGCAAACTATTCAGTTGTATACTGTTCTAGTACAGGGGGGGGCGGGGTCTTGATATCACAAGGGTTGAGAAACATCCCTGAAAGTTTCAAAGACTTAATAGTTATGAAACAAAATCTACTGGCCCAAGCACTTATCAATCATACATTCATAATAAGTGTTCCCACTTCCTCGATCAGTGTTTGATTACCTCACTTATTTTTTGTCCTTAAGGAAAAAGTTTTGTTGCATTCTGGATATATGATACGTTTAGATCTGTTAATAAACTACCGTATTCGAGTATAACGCGCACACGTGTATAATGCGCACCCCTAATTTTCGATTAAAAATCGGTATAAAATCATTGTAATTGACAAAACAGTGAGTACAGTGAATTCTCGGCTAGCTGCTCGATTTCCGTGAATTTCAGCATGATCAACAACTTTGAGCTTGAATGAAGCGTCATATGCAGAACGTTTTCTCTTGATACTCTGAGTTTCCATCTTACGGGTACCAGTATATCAATTAAAATATGAAGAACACTGAATTACGGTACGCAAAACACTGAATTGTACATAAGCAATGCTTACCGTAACGTGTGGGCGAGGCGAGGAAATGAAGTGGCGACCATACAGCGGATAATAAGAATTCTCACCCCCAGTTCGGGCCACCCACTGTACGCGACGTGGGGACGTTTTTTTTTTCTTCACCCTCGCGTACAGTGAGCGGCTGCAGCCTGGAAAAGGCGCAGTGCGAACTCACAATTCGCCTGCGCCCTCAATGGACCGGCCGCCACTGCCACCCCACCCCAGTCCTCGTTTATAACGCGCACCCAAACTTTGATTTCTTTTTTTGGTATAAAATTTTGCGCGTTATACTCGAATAAATACGGTACCTTGTAAAAGAAAAAATCAAAACTCATAGGGGCAGATCCACGTACCTCGGCGTTTCTCTCCGCCGGGCGCAGCATATCTAAGATACACTACTCCGCCGTAACTTTTTTTTTCTAATCCTCAAAGAATTTGCGCCGTAAGTTACGGTGGCGTAGTGTATATTTGTCGGCGTAAGGGCGCGGAATTTAAATGGCTGTGATGGGGGCGTGTTTTATGTAAATACGTTAAATTAAACCGGAACAAGCCAATGCTTCCGACGGTGACGTCATTCCACGCAAATCCCTATTCGCGAACGACTTACACAAACGACGTAAAAAATTTAAATTTTGACGCGGGAACGACGGCCATACTTAACATTGAGTACGCCACCATATAGCAGCTTTAACTATACGCCGGAAAAAGCCGAACGCAAACGACGTAAAAATATGCGCCGGCCGGACGTACGTTCGTGGATCGCCGTTACTAGCTAATTTGCATACTCGACGCGGAATTCGACGGAAACGGCACCTAGCTGCCGGCGGAAAAAATGCACCTAAGGTCCGACGGCGTACTAAGACGTACGCCTGTCGGATCGATCCCAGATGCCGTCGTATCTTGTTTTGTAGATACAAAACAAAGATACGACGCAGGAAATTTAAAATTACGCCGGCGTATCAATAGATACGCCGCCGTAATTCTTTTGTGGATCTGCCCCATAGTATTTTTCCTTCAACTTTACTAGTTTGTGAAATATGTTTTATAACCTTTTTAAAATAGTTTAATGAAAATATTAGTAGTATTATTACTATCAAAATACAATACAATACAAATACAACCAGGGCTCTTGTATTTTGCAAAGCATGATAGCCTTTCTAATTATAAAAAGACAAATACTGTATAGTTTCTTAGAAACGTCCAGCTTACAAGTGACCAAATCTGGCTCTTTCTTTCTGCACACTCATTCTGGCAAACACATAAGCATTAGACATCATCTTACTTGTATGTTGAAATGTGTAAATCATCAGCGGTCCCATATCGGCTCTAAGCCCAAGAACTGAGTAATCACCTGAACTCGGATTACTCAGTTCTGATGTACTTTGAGCATAGAGCAGTAACGGTCAGTCGCCGATCTCCACTCTGTCTTTCCAGAGCTCACTGTAGTGTTAGGGTCCTTTCACACGGAGTGGACCGTTTCTGTGTCCGCTCCGTGTGTCAGCCAAAGCTCAGCGGGGATCCTCCGTCATGCCCGCTGAGCTGTCGCCGGATAGGGCGGTCCCCGCACACAGTGCAGAGACCGCCCTGTCTCTGCTCCGCTCTCCCCTATGGGGGATCGGATGCAGACGGACCGTCTGTCCGTCTGCATCCGATCCGTTCCGCCGGACGGAAGAAAAATAGGGTTTCTTCCGTTCACAAAAGCGGATCCCGACGGACGCGGATGGTCGCGGACATTAGCGGATGCTCCATCCGCTAACGGACGCGATCACATAGGGATTCATTACAAGTCCGTAAACGGACTTGTAATGAACGGACGAGCGGAGCGGACGTCTGAAAGGGGCCTTAGGCTGGGGAGGGGGCAGGCGCAGCTGTCAATTAGGCAGCTGGGTGAATCTCACCAATATGGTCAGGATCCTTCCAGAGCTTGGAGCAAAATAATTGCATTCCTGTGAGCTATAAGAGACATTTGGCCATTATTCTCTTTTAACCACTTAAGGACCACGCCTTTTTTTCAGACTTGGTGTTTACAAGTTTTAAATTAATTTTTTTGCTAGAAAATTACTTAGAACCCCCCAAACGTTATATCTATTTTTTTCAGACACCCTAGAGAATAACATGTCAGTTGTTACAATACTTTATGTCACACTGTGTTTGCGCAGAGGTCTTACAAGCACATTTTTTGGGGATTTTTTTTTTTTTTTTTACATACAAAATAAGACAACAGTTAAGTTAGCCAAACCTTTTTCTATATTGTGATAGATAATGTTATGCCAAGTAAATTGATACCCAGCAAGTCATGCTTGAAAATTGCGCCCGCTTGTGGAATAGCAACAAACATTTACCCTTAAAAATCATCATACGCAACGTTTAAAAATGTTAACAGGTTACCAGTTTTGAGTTAAAGAGGAGGTCTAGTGCTAGAATTGTTGCTCTCACTCTCTAATGATCGCAGCGATACCTAACATGTGTGGTTTGAACACCCTTTTTATACGTGGGTGCGACTTACGTTCTGTTTTTACAACAACTTTAACTAGGGCTTATTTTCGGGGTGGGGCTTATATTGCAGCATTTGCCGAAAATAACACTAGGTCCTATTTTCGAGGTAGGGCTTATTTTCGGGGAAACAGGATATATACACGTGCTATACTGCCACACATATCACAGCCTCAGGCCCCGTACACACGACTGGATCGACGGACTAGTTTCAGCGGATAGATCCGGTCGTGTGTAGGCCCGACCGGACAATTGTCCGGCAGATCAACCAGTTTCCAGCGGATCAAAATTTCTTAGAATGCTAAGAAATCTATCCGCTGGAAACCTGTCCGTCGGACGTGTTCGGTCGTCTGTACAGACTCACCGGACACGTCCGACCGACCGCCATCCCTCGCATGCGTCGTACTGATTCGACGCATGCGTGGAAGCTTTGAACTGCAAGGCCGCCCACTTTACGCACGGATTTCAGTCTGAAGGTGTGTACAACCGTCAGACAGAAATCTCCGGGCGGACATGTCCGCTGAAAACGGTCCAGCGGACCGTTTTCAGCGGATTATCCGTCCGTGTGTACGGGGCCTCAGAAAGATTTAGGAAATAAGGATGTGTTAAAATCCAACTCCAGATTAATTTTCTGGTGCTGTCATTTTCACTACAGGAAGTTCTCAGTTTTCCAGGTTCAATGATATCCAGTGTTACTCAAACTGAAAGACTGAGGAAATACTGCAAAGCGTCAATGTAAACTTTGCATTAATGTCTTTCAATTTCAGCTCACTCTGCACCCCCCCTCCCGGTAGTAACATCCTACAGGCCTTTTTGGGCAATATTTTTTTTTTAACATTTTTCAATGCAAATGCAAAAATGGGGAGAGGCCTCTAAATAGTACATTCAAAGACAAGTATACACAATAAGATGTATCAAAGGTAAACATAAAAGCCTTCTAATTACTAATTTAACCGCTTCAGCCCCGGACCATTTCGCTGGCCAAAGACCAAGCCACTTTTTGCGATTCGGCACTGCGTCACTTTAACTGACAATTGTGCAAATTGGGCTATAAACAAAAATAGAGCGACAATTTTGAAACAAATGCAATATTTTTTACTTTTTACATAATAAATATTCTCCAAAAATATATAAGAAAACATTTTTTTTCTCAGTTTATTCTTCTACATATTTTTGTTAAAAAAATCGCAATAAGCGTTTATTGATTGGTTTGCACAAAAGTTATAGCATCTACAAAATAGGGGATAGCTTTATGGCATTTTTATTATTTTTTTTTTTTTACTAGTTATGGCCGTGATCTGTGATTTTTATTGTGACTGCGACTTTATGGCGGACACATCGGACACTTTTGACACATTTTTGGGACCATTGTCATTTTTACAGCGATCAGTGCTATACAAATGCACTAATTACTGTAAAAATTATACTGGCAGTAAAGGGGTTAACCACTAGGTGGCGCTGAAGGGGTTAAGTCAGTACTAGGGAGTGATTTTTACTGTTAGGGGGTGTGGCTACGAGTGACACATCACTGATGACCGTTCCCGATCACGGGGGAACAGCCATCAGTGACATGTCACTAGGCAGAATAGGGGAATGCCTTGTTTACAAAGGCATCCCCCTGTTCTGCCTTTGTCAACCGCAATCGTGGGCTGTTTACGAACATCGAGTCCCTGGGACCCACGAGCACACTCACAAGGCACGCGGCGGGCGCGCGCGCGCCCGCTGGGCGGCAAATTTAAAGGGACGTACAGGTACGTCCATTTGACTGCCCATGCCATGTTGTCGACGTACATTTGCATGCGGTGGTCGGAAAGTGGTTAAACACAGAGCAGAAATGAATAAAATAAAGCAGAGCAGATTGCTGAGACCCAACCTAAACAACTTCACTGCTTCCTTTAGTATGAATTGTTCCACAGTGTCTGCAGCTATAGAGGTCAGTGGGAATGTGTTTGAAGCTAATTTACTGATTGTTAAGAATATATAAATATGTGAATGCTCACAGGTTGGTCACAGCTTCACTTTAAAGTGGAGTTCCACCCATTTTTTTTATGTTTGTCTGTGCTGCATGCCCTAATCTCATAGTGTTCAGAATGGACAATTTTTATTTATTTTGTTGCTTGTAAATACCTTTATTTTGTAGTCCTTCATTACTTCCTCCTCCTTATTAGCCTAGGCTATTAAGTCACAAGGCTATTCGCAAGGGTTTCTGGGATAGGCATCATGTATCCCAGTAGTCCTTGCAAATATCCTATGTGCATAGAGAAGGGGCTGAAACTTCCTCTGACACTCCCGTTGCTATGGAAACCTGACTGAAACCTATTACATCGCTTGTGTAGCACTGAGCATGTGCGAGATCTGCAAGGCTGAAATCCAGGAAGTCATACAGTCTGGCTTCATGATGCCCACACTTAAGATGACCACGGTCTATTTCTAGATTATAAACGAACTAAATGCTGTAACAACCTAACAAAACGGACCTTAGTTTACAGACTAACTTTACTAGACTACATTAAGCTTGTGTATTACAGGGGTATTTATATTTAAAAAGTGAAATTGTGGGTGGAACTTCCCTTTAAGATCTTACTCCAATTTTGAGATAGAATGCAATTTACAGTATGTATCCGTTAGCAGTATTGCAAGAAACAGAAGTGTTTTATTTTTCCAAAATTGAATTTTTGCAAGTTTAGGCAGGCTAAAATTCTTTAAATGGTCATTTTATCTTTTAATAGTGTACCACGCATAACCATTTGCACTATAGCACCGTAAGATGAGATGAGGTGGAGAGTAAGTAATGAAAACTCATTAGATTGAGCAATAATTTACTTTAATAACCATATCGTTAAAAAGGATGACTTTAGAACAATTAACAAAAGATGTGATTTTTTTTCCCTCTGCAGCCACATAGCATTTTTCTGCAGTGAAATACGCTTTAATATGTTTTTCTGCTGGAGTCTTTTGGATAGAGTGATTTCAGCCTTTGAGCAGGATTTGATCTCCCAGTATGTCACATAACTCATGTCTGTTACTTCAATAGATTTGAAGAAAAAAAAAAAAACTTCCATCATCCAAAAGGAATTATATTTTTGCTATTCATATTTTTACAGTAAACTTAATTTGCAAGTGAACTGCTTTCAAAGCCGGTATTGAAATATACAGAAGAAAGATTTTATTGCTTCAGTGCTTGTTGGAAAGCTACCGATAAAGTAGATAGAAAAGCAATTTTCTCTTACAAAAATGTAAGGAATGTTATGCTCCTCTCCATAGGAAATAATTTGGTTTGTGGGCATATAAAAAGTATTACTGCATTACAGGTATGTGGACCAAGTAGAACTTAGACAGCAGGGGATTGACACAAAACCTTATACACATGCAACACACAAAATATATTCTTATCAGTCAAAGATATCTAGAGCAAGAATAAAAATCCTGCATATTGGACCCCTGTTCAAGGCTACACACCCCATATGTATCATTATTGCTTGTTGGTTATGTATTCCTCATAATCTGAGTATACCTATACAGAGGCGGCTCTTTAATTAGGCAAATTAGGCGCTCGCCTAAGGCCTCGCGCTCACAGGGGGTTCTCGGCCGCCTAACTTACCCAATGCATTAACCCAGTTTTGAGGGACAGGGAACCTTAACGCTGCTGTGCTCAGGCATCGTTAAGAGCCCTGACTCAGGAGCAGAGCCGCCAGCGTCCCTAACAACCAGTGAATATTGGTGACCCCACCCCTTGTGATGTCAAAGACCCAGAATGCCCTCAGTCAATGACGTCACAAGCGGGCGGGTTCACCAGGTGACACCAGGATCTGGAGGCCACCTTGTTAAAGGGGTCTTTTAGATTGCGATAAGCCCCCTGCCCGCAGACCCCACAACCACCAGCCAGGGTTGTGGGGAATAGGCTCTTGTCCTTGAATTATTTTTCCCATCATGGGCGTGAGTAGGGCCCCATGTCAGGGTTTGCCTAAGACCTCACAAAGCCTAGAGCCACCTCTGTACCTATACTATTACAATGTTGTGGAAGTGTGACTTTAGTACCTGTCGGGGCCATAGTTTGACGATTATTATATTGTTATTTATGAATGTATATTTTTTTATATATTTTTCTACAAATAAATATCTATAGATTTTTAAATTCATTACCGGTGTGCCGGTTTAAATTAGTATTCATTTTCAAAGATATCCAGATATTCAGATAAAGATGCAAAAACACGTGTAGTGCATTTGTAACAGCACAAATTAGTACTTTATGTAATCCTTTTCTATTTGTACTAATGCCGCGTACACGCGATCAGTCCATCCGATGAGAACGGACCGATGGACCGTTTTCATCGGTTAACCGATGAACCTGACTGATGGTCCGTCGCGCCTACACACCATCGGTAAAAAAACGATCGTGTCAGAACGCGGTGACATAAAACACAATGACGTGCTGAAAAAAACAAAGTTCAATGCTTCCAAGCATGCGTCGACTTGATTCTGAGCATGCCCGGATTTTTAACCGATGGTCGTGCCTACTAACGATCGGTTTTGTCCTATCGGTTAGGAATCCATCGGTTAATTTTAAAACAAGTTGCCTTTTTTTTAACCGATGGTTAACTAACCGATGGCGCCCACACACGATCGGTTTTGACTGATGAAAATGGTCCATCAGACCATTCTCATCGGTTTAACCGATCGTGTGTACGCGGCATAACAGTTCATTTTTTAGGACAAGCTTTTGAAATGTACTTCTTTCTTTAATGTGCAAGCAGTACTGATACACAAAGAATTGACAAAATGTTAAAGGTGTATGTAAACCCTAAAGTCCCGTACACAATTGAACTGGCTGAATTACTATTGAACCGGCTGACATTCGGCCCATGTGTACAGAAGCCAACCCTGCAGCCGATCCAACAAAAGCCAATCATTTGGCCAAGTTCTGCCGAAGGGGCATGATCAAAAAAGGTCTGCTGATTTTCATCCGATCAGTTCTCTCTCTCAGCCAATGGCTGAGAGTACTGACCGGTGTATTCTGGTGGGGGGGGGGGGTCGTCCCCCTGTCAGAACGAAACCTCTCTGCAGGTACTCCCAAGTTAGTACAGCTGGTCCTCCCGAGATCTTCAAATTTTTTCCCAGCGGGCTGAATGGAAAAAATTAAATAATAATGTGTACTAGGCTTATAGGGAAGTTCCGGCTGGGGATTTAGTTTTTTTAAGTCAGCAGTAGGGCTGTGCAAAAAACGATTTGATTAAAAAATCGAGTTGGTAGGTCAAATCGATTCAGATTTTGACAAAAATCGTTTTTTCCCCCCAGGAGCGGCGCTGGCACCACGCCGATCCTGAGGAGCTGCAGGCAGGAGTTTTTAGGCTTCGGCCCTGACTAGGCTGAAGCCACGGCCTCGCCTAAAAACTCATGCCTGCAGCTCCTCAGGACCGGCGCGGTGTCCATCAAAAAAAAACTTGATTCGAATCGTAAATTGAGTTTTTTATAAAAAAAATCACAGATTTTTTTTAGGGGGAAAAATCGCCCAGCTCTAGTCTACAAATACTGCAGCTGCTGTCTTTTAATATAAGGACACTTACCTGTTCAGGGAACCTGCGATGTCCTCACCTGAAGCTGACCTGTCCATTGGCTCCAGTTGCAGGTACCGGCATCCTTACTAAGGGAAACAGGAAGTGAAATCTTGCGGCTTCACAGCCTGTTTTTCTACTGCACATGCCCGTGTCAGGTTGCGCGATCTGAATGGTCCCTGCTGTCTTCTGGGACGTGTGTGTCTCCCAGAAGACAGCGGGGGGAGGGGCCTGACATTGCGTAGTTCACCGCACAAATCTATGCCCAGAAGTGGGAGCAGATACCTGGATTTGACAGGTATCTGCTCCCATCTCCCCCTGAAAGGTGCCAAATGTGGCACTGAAGGGGGGGGGGGATCTGATCTGATCTTATTTGCTCTCTTTTGGTGTGTTATATATACAATTTAAAGCATTTTATTTTATTTGTTTGATAAGTGCACAAAAAAAAAAATACCAGTTGATCCTATCAGAAAAAAAATGGCATCCTTCATTATTTTTAAACTGTTTTATCTCACTGGGTCTAATCATCCCTCCTAGTTCTTACTTTGGACTGCAAAACAATCTGCCCTCTGTGTTGTGGAGATGAGGAAAAAAGGAAGGATCTTGTAAGTTAGCAAAAGACAACTGGGCAGAGCTGACACCATTTGTTGTGTTTTCAGTTTAGAAAAGACACTATGGGGCAGATCCACATACATCGGTGCATATTTCCGCCGGGCGTATCGTATCTAAGATACACTACGCCGCCGTAACTTACTTTTTTTTTTAATTCTCAAAGAATGCGCGCCGTAAGTTACGGCGGCGTAGTGTATCTTTGGCGGCGTAAGGGCGTGCAATTCAAATCAATGTGATGGGGGCGTGGTTTATGTACATACGTCGTGACCCGATGTAAACAAAGTTTTTAACGGCGCATGCGCCGTCCGTGAGGGTATCCCAGTGCGCATGCTCGAAATTAAACCGGAACAAGCCAATGCTTACGACGGTGACGTCATTCTACGCAAATCCCTATTCGCGAATGAGTTCCGCAAACAATGTAAAAAATTCAAATTTCGACGCGGGAACGATGGCCATACTTAACATTGAGAACGCCTCATAAGAGCAGGGGTAACTATACGCCGTAAAAAGCCGAACGCAAACGACGTAAAAAAATGCGCCGGCCGGACGTACGTTCGTGGATCGCCGTATCTAGCTAATTTGCATACTCAACGCGGAATTCAACGGAAACACCACCTAGCTGCCGCCGGGAAAAATGCACCTAAGATCCGACGGCGTACTAAGACGTATGCCTGTCAGGTCGATCCCTCATTCCGTCGTATCTTATTTTGTGGATACAAAACAAAGATACGACGCTGGAACTTTGAAATTACGCGGCGTATCGATAGATACGCCGGTGTAATTCGTTTGTGGATCTGGCCCTATATTGTCAGCCTGCAACAGAAACTTTGGAGCTCAATTGAAAATTTATCAGATCAACAGGTATTTTTCAAATAAGAAGTGTCTGATCCCCTGCACTACTATGCGCAAAAAATGGATTGTGTAAAAGAAATGTCTAAATTGGTCCAAAAAAATATGTAAGATAAATAGAAAATAAGGGCCAGATTCATAGAAAAAGTACGCCGGAGTATCTGCTGATACTCAGGCGTACTTTCAAATTTCCCGCGTCGTATCTTTATTTGGAATTCTCAAACAAAGATACAACGGCATTTGGCTAAGATCCGGATCTTAGGATGCAATACTTCGGCGCCCGCTGGGTGGAGTTTGTGTAGTTTTCCTCGTCGGGTATGCTAATTAGCTGTTTACGGCAATCCACGAAGGTACGCGCGTTCGTCGCATTCTCTTACGTCGTCGCTAGTCTGCTTTTCCCGTCGCAAAGTTACAGCTGCTATTTAGGTGGTGTAACAATAGACAGCCCATGTTAAAGTATGGCCGTCGTTCCCGCGTCGAATTTCAAATTTAACCTCCCCACAAAAAACTAAAAATCTTAGTACCAATTATGGTAATGGTAATGGTAATATTGTAATCCTAGAAATGTAATGTCTTAACATCTCAACATTTTTATTATATATTATATATTTTATAAAACCTAATAATGATGCTTTTTCTTCCCTGGCAAAAATTAATGATATAGAATTATAGATTTAGTGCATAGAAAATGAACTTGTTTTCTTTTTTATAGATTCCGCTGGAGAAGAAGACTGCTCATCATATCTTCTGCCAATGATGAAGAGTGGGCATATCAACAGCAGCTGTATGCACTTAGTGGACAAGCTTGTAATATGGGTAAATATCCTGCAATCACCTATAAAAATTGAATTTTATTTATTCAAATGGTGATTATAAAAAAATAAGCAAATCCAAGCTGCTTATGCATGTGTGTGGGTAATAGGTTGCATATTCTAAGCAGAGAATACAGTTAGTAAACATATAACAAAACACATTCAAAGAATATTCAATTAATGAAAAATCTATTAAAATATGTATAAAAAATTACATGTAAATTTTGATTATTAATTGCTTGATTGATTTTGAGATTAGTTAGGCGCCAAATGCCCACTGTAAAGTGAGCGTCTAAGCGCCGCTGGTAAGATGTTACTTTGAATCAATCCCTGGTAAGGAAAAAGAGAGGAAAGAGAAGAGAGGGCGGTGAAAGGAAATGGTACTAGTATTATACCTGTAAAAGTAAAATCCCCAAACAAAAAAATGATATATATACAGTATCTCACAAAAGTGAGTACACCCCTCACATTTTTGTAAATATTTTATTATATCTTATTATTCATGTGATAACACTGAATAAATTACACTTTGCTACAATGTAAAGTAGTGAGTGTGCAGCTTGTATAACAGTGTAAATTTGCTGTCCCCTCAAAATAACTCAACAGCCATTAATGTCTAAACCGCTGGCAACAAAAGTGAGTACACCCCTAAGTGAAAATTTCCAAATTGGGCTCAAAGTATCAATATTTTGTGTGGCCACCATTATTTTCCAGCACTGTCTTAACCATCATGGGTATGGAGTTCACCAGAGCTTCACAGGATGTCACTGAAGTTCTCTTCCACTCCTATACGATGACATCACAGAGCTGGTGGATGTTAGAGACCTTGCACTCCTCCACCTTCCATTTGAGGATGCCCCACAGATGCTCAATAGGGTTTAGGTCTGGAGCAGTGTTAATTTCGTAGACTAAAACCAACTAGAACATTTTAGTTGATTAACTTAATACCATTTTAGTCGACTAAAACTAAAACAATTGAGATGACTAAAATACGACTAAAACTAAAATGGCATTTTAGTCAAAAGACTAAAATGGGACTAAAACCAAAATGCCATTTTAGTCAAAAGACTAAGGCCCCGTACACACCATAGAATCTATCCGCAGATAAATCCCATCGAATGGGTTTCAGCGGATAGATTCTATGTGTACACTCCGGCGGATATTTATCCGCGGATATTTCCGAATTCCAGCAGATAAATATTTGTCGACATGCACAGAATATCTATCCGCTGGAATCGGATCCCACGGATGGATCCGCTCGTCTGTACAGACTCACCGGATCCATCCGTCCAAAGGGATTCCCCGCACGCGTCGTAATGATTTGACGCATGCGTGGAATTCCTTATATGACAGCGTCGCGCCCGTCGCCGCGTCATAATTACGGCGACGGCGCGACACGTCATCGCCAGAGGATTTCCGCGTGGATTTCAATGCGATGGTGAGTACACTCCATCGCATAGAAATCTGCGGAAATCTTTGAGAGGATTTATCCGTGGAAACGGTCCGCTGGACCGTATCCGCGGATAAATTCTCTCGTGTGTATGGGGCCTGAGACTAAATTGAAATTTGACATCAAAAGTCTGTAGTACATGTTCATACCTCAATAACATAAATATTAACATATTTGATTTTTCACTCCAGCAGTATATAATGAGTTTGGAAATTTTTGAGAAATGCTTAAATAATGCATTACAATTTAACTACACCCATTCGATTTTAGATGACTAAATACGACTAAAACTAAAACAATTGCAGAAGACTACATTGGGACTAAAACTAAAATGCCATTTCAGTTCTAAGACTAATGCCGCGTACACGCGACCTTTATTCATGTCATGGAAAAAAACGAAGTTTTTCTCAACGTGATTCCTCTCAAGCCTGCCTTGCATACACACGATCGTGAAAAAAATGCGCGGTGACGTACAACACGTACAACGGCATTATAAAAGGGAAGTTCCATTTGAATGGCGCCACCCTTTGGGCTGCTTATGCTAATTTCCCTGTCTCATAACTTGCTTCTGAGCATGCACGTTTTTTCCCTCACATTAAAGCGTACACACGATCGTTTTTCACGACATGAAAAATGATGAGAAAAAATAGAGCAGGTTCTACATTTTTTTTTTTTTTTTTTTTTTAATCAAGCAAGAGGCTGATACCAATTCAAGTTCAGGCACCTGCCGTGCTTGCACTTAAAAATTTACTTTTAAGGGTGCAATTATGAACACAGAGCTTTATCAATTTGTGCATTTTACATCTGACCAGTTGGGCTTTAGGCCCTTTTCGGCCGCTAGCGGGGCGCTTTTAACCAAGAAGGGGTTAAAAGCGCTTGTGTTGCGGCGCTTTCGAATTGCCTTTCATTCATTCTTTTTTCATGTAGGAAGGGGACTGGCATTGCAACTACAGCCAGTTGCACTGCTAATTAACCTTCACGTTTATCTGGCACACCAGAAATAGCGGCACTCAGCTGGGTACACCGAATGCGCCAATGAGATGTGCCTAGGTTCTACATTTTTAACGGCCATCTTTCTTGTCGAGAAAAATGCTCTGGAGCCTACACACGACCATTTTTCACGACCAATTAAAAAAATTGCATTTTTCTTGTCATGAAAAACGGTCGTGTGTACGCGGCATAAGACTTAAACTAAATTTCTGCCAAAATTAACACTGGTCTGAAGACATGCTTGGCCAGTCCATCACCTTTAGGCTGGATTCACACCTATGCATTTAGTGCTTTTTGCATTTTGCAAATTTGCACTACAGAACGTGTTCCATAGGAAACCATGGTAAATGGACTGTAGTGCAAATCTGCAAAATGCACAAAAAATGCATAGGTGTGAATCCAGCCTTACCCTCAGCTTCTTTAGCAAGGCAGTGGTCATCTTGGAGGTGTGTATGGGGTCGTTATTACGTTGGAATATTGCCCTTCTGCCAAGTCTCCGAAGGGATAGAATCATGGTCTGCTTCAGTATGTCACAGTACATGTTGGCATTCATGGTTCCCTCAATGAACTGTAGCTCCCCAGTGCCAGCAGCACTCATGCAGCCCCAGACCATGACACTCCCACCACCATGCTTGACTGTAGGCAAGACACACTTGTCTTTGTACTCCTCACCTGTTTGCCACCACACAGGCTTGACACCATCTGAACCAAATAAGTTTATCTTGGTCTCATCAGACCACAAGACATGGTTCCAGTAATCTATGTCCTTAGTCTGCTTGTCTTCAGCAAACTGTGCGCTTTCTTGTGCATCATCTTTAGAAGAGGCTTTCTTCTGGGATGACAGCCATGCAGACCAACTTGATGCAGTGTGCGGCGTATGGTCTGAGAACTGACAGGCTGACTCTCCCCCCCCCCTTCAACCTCTGCAGCAATGCTGGCAGCACTCATACCACTATTTCCCAAAGACAACCTCTGGATGTGATGCTGAGCATGTGCACTCAACTTCTTTGGTCGACCATGGCGAGGCCTGTTCTATCCTGTTAGAAGGCCGTATGGTCTTGGCCACGTGCTGCAGCTCAGTTTCAGGGTCTTGGCAATCTGAGCAGGAACAGGATGGATTTCTATATACAGTCAGATGACTTTTTCTCAGGATCTACAAATAATTTCTGTGTCAGGTTTACTTTATTAAAGGCAATAAAAAGGGAAGCTATAGTGTAAGAGTTTTCAACCTTTTGAAGAGCAGGGGCCACGGTAACCAATCGCACACCACAATGAAATTAATGGCTCCAAATTTTGAATTTTGAATAGAATAATGAACATTTTCCTCCTGCAGCCGGCTTTCAGAGGTTGCAGGAAGGAAATGGAGTTCCTGTATATGCCCCTGCTACCTTTCCTGTCTAAATGTTAAACAGAATGTGACAGGGAGGCTGCAGGGACTCCCTGGAGCATAGGGGAGGGTCATCATTGCAACCCCTGATTCTGCACCAATGTTTGGAGGGTGTGGTAAAAGGATGTCTCAACTATGGGGATATACCACCCCTAAACTGCAAATTTAAACAAGCCCTTACTGTACTGAACCCCCTATAAGGCTGCTTTTACACTGGTACGCTGTGGTTTACCCGTACCACGAGTGCAGTGCAATGCACCTTTGGCTTTCCTGCAGATTAGCTGTGCTTTGCCATAGACTTATATTATATCCTGCAGGTGTGGTGCACTTTCTGAAAATGCATTAAACCCACTGGATATAAGAAAAGTCTATGGCTCAATGCAGCTAACCCAACGATGCACTGTGCTGCACCCGTGGATCAGTGTGAAAGCAGCCTAATATATGTTAATTATTTTCTTGGTGCTAATGTGCCCATTGCAAAAGCACAGTGTATGTGTTGTCTGTCGACCCTGGGCAAGCACTTCCCTGGTTTGAGGGGCACATCAGAGGGCCCCAATGGCCACAAGTTGAGCACTCGTTATAGATAAAAAACTATAAAGCAAAATCACTGTGCAGTACTTGAAAGCAAAAATGGATCCCCCTTTATACAGAATATGTTCAGATTATACCTAATAAAAGTTTATTATTAATTTATTTACAAATTATAAATATATATATTTTTCCTTAAAACATTTATATATTTATAGAACTATTTACATTAAATGCGCACTATAGCTGAAGATATTGGGCTAGATTCAGCAAGAATTTACGCCGGCGTATCTATTGATACGCCGCGTAAATTCAAAGCTGCGCCGGCGTATCTTCTTACTGTATTCAGAAAGCAAGATATGCCGAAATTAGGCCAAGATCCGACTGGCGTAAGTCTCTTACGCCGTCGTATCTTAGTTGCATATTTACGCTGGCCGCTAGGTGGCGCATCCGTCGATTTCAGCGTAGAATATGCAAATGAGCTGGATACGCCGATTCAGAAACTTACGTGCGCCCGGTGGATTTTTTATGTCGTTTGCATAAGGCTTTTTCCGGCGTAACGTTACTCCTGCTATATGAGGCATAGCCAATGTTAACCACTTCCCGACCCCCGCATGTACATATACGTCCACAATATGGCACGTACAGGCACATGGGCGTACACGTACGTCCTCGCCTATTAGCGGGTGGGGGGTCCGATCGGGACCCCCCCCGCTACATGCGGAGGTCGGGTCCGCTCGGGGAGCGATCCGGGACCACGGCGCGGCTATTTGTTTATAGCCGCTCCGTCGCGATCGCTCCCCGGAGCTGAAGAACGAGGAGAGCCGTGTGTAAACACGGCTTCCCCGTCCTTCACTATGGCGGCGCATCGATCGCGTCATTCCCTTTATAGGGAAGACACGATCGATGACGTCATTCCTACAGCCACACCCCCAAACAGTTGTAAACACATACTAGGTGCACCCTAACTCCTACAGCGCCACCTGTGGTTAACTCCCAAACTGCAACTGTCATTTTCACAATAAAGAATGCAATTTAAATGCATTTTTTGCTGTGAAAATGACAATGGTCCCAAAAATGTGTCAAAATTGTCCGAAATGTCCGCCATAATGTCGCAGTCACGAAAAAAATTGCTGATCGCCGCCATTAGTAGTAAAACAAAAATAAAAAATAAAAATGCAATAAAACTATCCCCTATTTTGTAAACACTATAAATTTTGCGCAAACCAATCGATAAACGCTTATTGCGATTTTTTTTACTAAAAATAGGTAGAAGAATACGTATCGGCCTAAACTGAGGAAAAAAAATGTTTTTATATATGTTTTTGGGGGATATTTATTACAGCAAAAAGTAAAAAATATTGCTTTTTTTTCAAAATTGTCGCTCTATTTTTGTTTATAGCGCAAAAACTAAAAACCGCAGATGTGATCAAATACCACCAAAAGAAAGCTCTATTTGTGGGGAAAAAAGGACGCCAATTTTGTTTGGGAGCCACGTCGCACGACCGCGCAATTGTCTGTTAAAGCGACGCAGTCCCGAACTGTAAAAACACCTTGGGTCTTTAGGCTGCATATTGGTCCGGGGCTTAAGTGGTTAAGCATGGACGTCGTTCCCGCGTCGAATTTTGAAAATTTTACGTCGTTTGCGTAAGTCGTTCGCAAATAGGGCTTTGCGTAAATTACGTTCACGTCAAAAGCATTGACTATTTGCAACGTGATTAGGAGCATGCGCACTGGGATACGTTCACGGACGGCGCATGCGCCGTTCGTTAGAGACGTCATTTACGTGGGGTTATGTTTTATTTACATAAAACACGCTCACCTCTTCTCGATTTGAATTCGGCGGGCTTACGCCGAGAGATTTACGCTATGCCACCGTAACGTAGGGCGCAGGTTCTTTGTGAATCCAGCCCCAGCCTCACTAAGTTACGGCGGCGTAGCGTATCTCAGATACGCTACGCCCGCACAAACTTACGGCGGGCTTTATGAATCTAGCCCATTGTATTCTGGTAACTGTGGTTAAATACTTGTAATTATAGCATTCACTATACAAATTATTTTTATATTTTTAATGCCGTTATTTAGATTATTTGACAAGCTGGCCAGCTTAAGTGAGTTACAGGGGTTGAGATAACCTATAATAGTATCGGAGGTGCTTATAAAAATCAGCTTCTATTCATATGGTTTGAACCTTTTTTCCAAATGAAAAAAAAAAAAATTGCTGGGAGTCTAAGTGGGGCGCTAAATCTATGACCTTGAATCACATGTTATAATAGAAACAGAAATAAACAGTAAATGCCAGAAATTAACCCTCAGCAAATGTCAGGAAGAGCAATGATAACTTGTAGCAATAACCCCAAGCAAGTTTCAGGGCCAGAAATGATAACATCCAGCAAAATAAGCCCCACCATGCACAATAACCCCCAACACAATAACTACCGCCCAGCACCATATACCACATCACTGGTGTTCAGTAGTTTTAATTACCTGCGCCCACGTCCTGTGAAGCTCCCTTTCTCTTACAATGCTGTGAAAAACTATAATTTTTCTGCCAGGCAGGAGATCACTCTGCCAGAAAGAGCAAGGCAAGGTAGCATAATTACAGCCAAAATGCTAGGAATGCTGGGTATCAAGGCCGATCCGCCCTATAGGCTCACTATACAAGCCGCTTAGGGCCCCGCAAAGCGGCGGAGGGCCCCACAAATTACTAGAGGCCCCGCCTGGTGAGAAGTCATTTACGGCCCCTCACACTGCTTCTCAACTCACTGGCTGCATGGGAGAAGAGGTAAGAAGTCAGCACCCCCTGCTCCGCACTTTAATGTAAGATGTCATTTTCGACAGCAGAACACCCCCTCCCCCCGCTTCTCAACTTTAATGTGCCATGTCATTTTGCTTAGGGCCCCAGGGAGGTCAGGATCAGCACTGCTGGGTATACACGTTGTTTTCTTGTTTAAGCATCAAAGCAATGTTGATGCAGGGATCTCTCCCACTGTGCCTTTGTATTCTGACAGCGGGGACTATCCCCATCTGAATACACAGATCAGCATGTTGGTTTTCCAGCATGACTATTCAACAGAAGCTGGTTGTTAGAACAGCTTCAGTTGAACAGACCATGGTACACACAGACTGAAATTCGCCAGGTTCCTACTGAAGCAGCTGAATTTTCGGATTTATGTATACCCTGCTTAGGCCAGCAAATGTAAAAAGAATCCACAGACCAGTTCAGTGCACTACAAGTTCCAGCTTTCAGAAATGTCCGTCTGGAATTTCAGCAAGATCCAAATTGAGATCAGTAGTCATGCAACAAGGATCCTGCAGCTTCCACTAGAGATCCAGGAAGGTGCAGTGGTTTTTGACAAAGGATTGTTCCTTTGAAACGCGTTAGCGCCCCCCTGCACCGCTACTTACTTTCAGTATCACATAGGGGTTGCCACAAGGCAGTGGATAGCACTGTAGAATGTCTATTCTGCCCATAGGTTGACAACGCTGCTACTCCAATTGTTAATTTACTGCTATAAACAACATGTAATAAACCTATGTTACGGGAAACACAAAAACAAAAACTGCTTTGGTAATACTTTTAAAGAGAAAGTAAACCCTCTTTTTTGTTCTCTGAAAAAAAACTGCAAGAGAAAGGCATAATGAGCTAGTATGCATAGCATACTACAGTAGCTCATTATGAATGACTTACCTGAGATCAAAGCCCCCAAAGCGCTCCTCGTTCCCCTCCGCCGCCATGTTGCCTAAGAGTCCCTTCTGTGTATCGCCGCTCCGGCGCTGTGACTGGCCGGAGCGGCGATGACGTCACTCCGGCTCATGCGTGCGGGACCGGCACGATCCCCTCGCATGGGAGAGTTTCCGCCATTATCCCATTGATAAAACCGGCACGCTCAGTGCGCCTGTGTCGTTGTTTACGGCGCACATGCGCTGTATACATCAGTGACAGATTTTCTGCAAATATCTCCTTAACCGTGTAGGTTAAGGAGATATTGCAAGCACCTACCGGTAAGCCTTAATGTAGGCTTACCTGTAGGTGCAAGTAGTATCAGAGGGTTTACAACCACTTTAACAGACTGTGGGATATTTTTTTATTTTTTTTGTTACTTTGCTTGTTCTACTTTAAGCTAATCACATTTACATAAAATATTATGTGACCGTAGTTTCCTTTGCATTTTGCAAGGGTATCATGTAGAAAGAGAACATTTATAAACAGTTTCCAGTTTTCCCAATGAAGCCAAGAAGAGACAGGAGAGCCTTGTTTATTCCTTGTTTTGCTTTAGTGCCTAACAGAATGAGCAGCCTACGGATAAGAAATTTGTGTGTGTTCCAGGTGATTAGCGGCTGCTCAGGGAACAGTTGTGAGTGAAATATTCCAGGCCTTTTTTGTGTTTGGCTTTCTAATGGCAGAAACAGGGACAGTGCAGGAAATTCAGTCCCCGCCACTGGAGACCCTGAGAGATATACAAGGCCAGCTAACTATGCATGCATTAGCCATCCCTTACTTCATTTTCAGGCATATCAGAATGGAGGTACACATAAATTATATCCATGTAGTAGATTCCTGGAGATCAGCAAGTTACAAAGTCAGGGGGAGAGTTGGAAACGCAATACAGTACTGTACATGTAAACATATACCTCAGGGTTTTCCCTCATGAGTCACTTGGCCAGAATACAAAATAACAACATGCCTACAGATAAAGACCACCGGTCTTGCCAATTTTTTTTTTTCTTTTTCGTTCTCTGGATCATACATTTTTTAGAAAAGGTGAGGTTAACATTCCTAACATTTTGTTTCTAGAACAAGAAATGTGAATTAGCTAGGCCATATCTGATATGATTTTGGTTGATTTATGGGGACCTAAATATCTGTATATACGTCCCAAAGTTCTTTCTTCTTTTTTTGCTTTATTGTTTCTACCGTGTTTAAAAACCTTTCCTTAAAGAAACATTGAGACTGCCATTGTCGACTCCTCATTCTACAAATGCAAGTTCGCTGCCAATTCCATCGGCTCTGTACTTTGAATCACACACCCAGAACAAGCATTTTGATAAGGCTTTCTGAAATTGACTTTCCTAATATATACAGCAAATGCCAGGGGTATACAAGCTCTTACCACCACATCCCTAAAGTAATAAAAACAATGATATATACTGTATGTCCAGTAGGACCAAGATACAATTTTATTGGGTTAATGCCGGGCTTCCTTTAATATGGTGAAAAATAACTTTGATTCGGAAAGACACACAGGCGGCGTTAATGTTGTTGTTGTTGTTGGTGGTGGTGGTGGTCGTCAACACAGCCTGCTGATTCCCACCCCCATGCAGCTGCACAGACATGCAAAGTGGTTGTAAAGGCAGAATTTTTTTTTTTACCTTAAAGGGGTTGTAAAGCCAGGAGGTTTTTTATCTTAATGCATTCTATGCATTAAGTTAAAAAAACTTTCTGTGTGCAGCAGCTGCCCCCCAGCACCCCCTATTACTCACCTGAGCCACATCTCTCTTCAGCCATGTTTACAAATTCCTCGCCCATCCAGGACTCTTCACCTGATTGGTTGAGACACAGCAGCAGCGCCATTGTATCCCGATACGGTCAAATAATGTCACTTAGACAGTCAGGAGAGAGAGGGGGCAGTGCCAAACTCGGGCTTCATGCCTGAATCGACACAGGAAGCTGTGACTCTGCTCGGGTGCCTCCATAGCAAGCTGCTTGCTGTGGGGGCACTCGATAGGAGGGAGAGGCAGGAGAGTCGAAGAGGGACCCAAGAAGAGGAGGATCTTTGCCGCGCTGTGCAAAACCACTGCACAGAGCAGGTAAGTATAACATGGAGGGAAACAAACTGACTTTACAATCAATTTAATGCATTCTCTGGATAAGCTCCCCCCGAATACTTACCTGAGCTCAATATCGATCCAGCGTTGTGCCTGAAAGCAGCAGCACTGCTCTTTCTCTCTTACCTCACAGGACTCTTTTGGCTCTTGCTGCTGTCAAATAAATCCTATGAGGAAGGGTAGGTCCAAGTCAAACTGTAGCTTGCTATGGGGGCACTTGAAACACAGGAGGAGTCAGAATCACTGACGGGGGGGACGGCCGTGCAGAAAATGTTCTGGGCTGCTCTGAGCAGGTAAGTATAACATGCTATTTAAAAAGAAAATAACTATGACAATCACTTTACAGCGGATATATCTTTAAAATACAAGTTTTATTAAGACATAACCACTAAACATAGTGGCTATATTAACAGCCAAAGAAACCAAACCAAACAAAAAACTAATAATAATCCACTCAAAAAGAAAGTATGCACATAGTGTATATGAACAACCCCTGTCAGCAACCCCTTAAAAACCCATCCACAGTAGGTATTTACATTAAATCAGAGGGTCATTTAGGGTGATCCTCCTCGGACCTCAAAAAATAATGGACATATAGCACAATAATATATTGATCAAGATGTTGGCTGTGGAGGAGTTGAAGATCTCAACACATTTCGCTTGGTGCTTCCTCGTGAGAGGGGGTTTCTAGAATGGAACACAGAAAGACAGGGGTAAAATACCCTCAGGTCCGTCAGCATGTGGGGCTCATAAACACCCCTTAAAGAAATACACCCAGGGCAGTCGGTAGGGGCCATTTACATATACAGTATATGTAGTGATATTTCTTTGAGAGATATATCTACCTTAAAAATCCTCTACTGGACATATACCATTTATAATTGTTTTTTGCTTTCCGGATTTACATACTTGTTCCAGGTAAGTCAAGTGAGTTAGCATAGTAGCATTTGCAGAAGATTAGCAAGGCAGCATGTCAATTTAATCCAAAAATAAAATAGTAACCCAATACCTACCAGGCTATTAATATTGTATTATTATATTAATGTATTCCTAGTAGAAAGGTCCACCAGCACCCAATGTTGTCTTAGGACATGTTTTCATTGCCCCCTCCCAAAAAGATCAGCCTAAATGCTAAATAACATACAGGTTGCCATATGTATAGAAGAAAGTCAGCATTATTCTGGAGGATAAACAGTGCTGTATTTACCATTGGCACTTGTGGGATGGTGCCTAGGGCACCAGGGTTAGAGCAGTCAACACAAACCCACAATGCCTAAAAATTCTAATAACATTTCCTCATTTTGTTACCTTCTCCTGATAATTTTGCATCAGACCATTAAGGAAAAGCGAGGGGACATGGTGCTTTTAATAGATTAGAAATGTTTACCATGAAAGAAAATGCACATTTACAAGGACTTCTAATGAACCAGAATTTCACTTCTCTGCTTATCCCTATCTGCTACCCGTTGCTTTCTAGATATGTGAGGTACACCACTACATCTCATCTCACAGTATTAAAAAAGATAAAAGACAAAACAAAATATTTTTATGTAGTAGCTGTTGGTGGATCTATTAGTAATATATTGTACCCGTATCTCTAGTTAAGACTTTTTCATTTTATCAATTTTTTATGATGGGTTTTTGGCAAAGTAAGTGACTTTAGGCAAGGGTCAACTTTAAAACAATTCATCTCAACAGCTGATGACTTAGTTTCTTTTTCCTGGCTGCCTGCCCAACAAGCGGTTATCCCAAAACCCATATGTTTTCCAGACATATATTATTGCCTGGAATGATGTCAAAGAGCACATTTCTTTTCTAACAGGGAGATCCTTTAAACTGCTGGAATCATAATGAGCAGACAAGAACATATGCATAAAATTGCTGCTTCGTCAGAATGGGTCCTGTATGAAGCTGGTGGCATACAAATTGAGTTTATTTAGAGCCATTTTACTTCCCTCACTCAGTTTTATTTTTTTGTGTATACATACCTTTTTTTCTTCAATTGTCCTTAGGCTTTATGAAGGTTTTGCAGATCAGGAAAGGTGCCCATTTATAATTTGATCGACAACTCGAGATCTGTGTATAGAGCTCTAAGTCTAACGGAATGTGCAGCTCTACTTTAACTTGCAAATAAAATAATCTCTACATTTATAAAATCACAAATCAACTAGTTTGGCAACACTGGAGTGATGAAATCTGAACATTAACGTCACACTGCACGTCTGTGCCCTTTGCACTGCAATGTAAAATAAACCTGACAGTGTGCCAAAGTTAGAATGCAAACATACAGGAGGCATAAATAAAGGCCATTATGTAGTAAGAAGGATAAATGTTATTCCTCTGCAAATAAATAAAAAGGACTCAAACAAGAATCCCTAAATAGCTTATATTTTTTATTGTTACCAAGCTTATATGCCTTTTTATGTTGTATTTTTAATGGCACAAATACATTCTACATACTGTAGTAACCCATGTATGTGAGTGGGCACTCTGGAATGCCAGTAAACTTTTTAAGGTTAGGCCCACAAGGACCTTGGGTAAAGTGTGGGATAAATCCGTGCACACGTCCACCTCAACTTCTGATATATAATGTATCCCAGTAGTCACCAACCAGTAGTCCAATTTTGCTGGTCCCCAGTGGTTTTGGTGTAAATCAACATTGTGGTTAATGTATACCACCCAGTGTTGTTCTCAATGCACCCTGACAGTCAATACTGTCGGTGTACATGGATAGCCAATGTTTCCTCTGTAGTTCTGGCTCCTGTGAACTCAGAGGAAGGTGTTAGCCCTCTGCTCTGCGCCTCCAGCGCTCACTGGAGCACTGGGCTGTGGAGGGGGTGGGAGCGGCTGGCTCAGCCTCTCATCGGCGAACTGAGAGGCTGAGCCAGCTTCTGGTCCGGTCTACTGTTTTCAGACTGGGTCTGTTATGTTAGCCAACTGTCGGCTGAAAAGGAGTCACAAGAGTGCAGAACGAACTGCACTTCTGTGATCCATAGGAAAAGTATAGCCAAAAACGCTTTCGATATACGTCTCCCTTAATTACTGTGTTGTACCCATCTTTGTTTAGTGAGCACTTAAAGCTTAAGTGATAAGAAATTTGCATTTTTAGTAGAATAAGGAAAGGTTTAGAATGTATAACAGAGGGTTTTTTCTTTAGAGTAAGGAACTCTTGTCATATTTGTATTATATATAAAAATAGTACTACAGCGCTAATTAAATATTTAAAAATTATGACATTAAAAAAATTACCAAATAATAAACGCAGCAATAAGTGATGTATGTCAAACGAATAGTGCAAAATTATATATAGTATTATGCGCTGAATATTAACTAAGATAATGTGAAAACCATAATACAAGTGATTCAAAATCCAAAATGTATATATACAGATCCACACAACAATTAGTCCAATTGCATGGATACACCAGTGCTTCTTCTGTGAACAACACCCAGATCAGTGTAATGATTGAAAGATGTGAGATGTAATCACACTCTGCAGACTTCTGTTTCATATATATGCAGCGCCTCCTCCACACTGATACAGCTCATAGAAATCAAACAAGAGAAAGAAATCTCATAGCGCAAATAGCATGAACAAAACGAATGGGATAAATGATTTCTGACAAGGTCACACTCACGAATCCTCCGAGTTTAAGACAGCATTAAGACAAAAGCACCAATCCTCCGATTAAAGCCGCTCAGCGTGTCTGATGCACTCTCCTCATTCGGATCTGCGATCCGTCCCACTCGTAACTCCTCCCCCACGCGTTACGTCACTAGACACGTGACTTAGTCATGGGTAACTGCTTGCCCGGTCTCAGATGATGTTATTTATAGTCAGCGAGAGACTCAGGCAAAAACGGGATTTGCAGTAAGGGAGTATTTCATCTTACATCATCGCAGGCTGATAAGGATTGGTAACATATTCATGTATACAATTTTAATACAGAAACAATTAGAATTTTTATTTGTATTATTTGTATTACTATTTTTGTCCTCATTACGGAAAGTTTCCTCAATTTCTTGTCCCAGTGACAAAACAGTAAACAGAAATCTTCCCACTGACATAAAAAAGTTCTATAGAGGTCATGACCCTTCCCCCTTTTACTATTAACGCTGGGTTATGTTCTCTGTAAATCACTGACGAATATACCAGCATAATATAACTTATGTAAAGTAAGCTTATAGCTAGTTTACACTGATATGTCTGATATGTCGTGCTAAAGCGGGTTAGCCCAGCAAAACAGCATTCACTTTCTCAGCATGTAACATTGATGATATCTGTAAAATGCTTATTATTATGATGTGCATTCATACAATCAAAACATTTTATATACTGTATATAGGCATATTCAGATAAAGCTATCCAGATACTGCATACAGGTATATCGAGATACAGCAAAGCTGCCATTATCAGAATGTTTATGTAGCAGGGCACTGATTTTTTTCCCATGCTTACAGCAGATCTTTATTCTAATAATCTGTTCTCAGTTTTGGGAATGACCAGATGTCAGTATGCTAGATCCTCAGAGATGAGCTTATTTTATTTCTCTGGTCCACCATCGGCGCTCCTGGCTCCGCCCCACATCAAGTGTCCCCATAGCAGACTGCCAGCTTTGGAAGCACTTGCGCAGGCTCGCTCCTGAGCCCCATGCTGCGTGTCTATATGACACACAGAGAGGGGCCTGGCCTCGCCTTACCACTGGCTTCCTCCTCACTGGCTGTGCCAATAGCTCCCGCTGCTGTGTCTGAGCCAATGAGGAGCAAGAGAGGGAGTTTATTACCCTAATGCAGAAAATGTAAAACCCCTTTAAAATGTCCCTTTGGAAATTTCCACCTGACCAGTCCATATCGGCTTTAGAAAGCAGTGTACTAATGAACAGAAAATCGAACAAGGATATTTATGTCCAGTTTTCTAATAGTGTGTACTAGGCTTTAAGATACAGGTAGTTTCACTGCAAAACAGTGGCAGCGGACATAATCTTGCTAAAAGTAAGAGGAGATAAATACATAGCTGCTGTTAAATATTATTGGATGATTGAGCCCTGGAAATTGTATTTTCATCTAACTATGGAGGGTGATTAGATGGCCTATATGGTACACTTGAATAGTCGTTCACTTTGAGGCCACTGTAAAACACAATTTGAAAACTCTTTGGGCCGAATTCACAAAGCACTTGCGCCGACGTATCTCAAGATACGCCGCATAATTGCAAATATGCGCCGTCGTATCTGTGTGCCGGACCCACAAACTAAGATACGCCTAAAAATAGGCTTCATCCAGCTGACGTAACTTGCCTACGCCGGCGTAGCGTGGGCGTATATTTAGGCTGGATGCATTGTGGCGCTCCCATTGATCAGCCATTCAAATATGCAAATGAGGAAAATACCGTGATTCAGGAACGTAAGTGCGCCCGACGCAGGCTACGACTGGTGCGCGTAAGTTGTACGTCCGGCGTAAAGTTAAGCCCCATAAAGGAGGTGTAACCCAGCAGCAGACATGCAAAGGTCTGCACCAAGTAATACAAGCTGGCGTATTTTACGTAGTTTACGTTGGAAGTGAGTCTGGCTGATACGTTCATGGCATAGGCAGTGATCCGGCGTATCTTAGGCAGTTGTTCCGACGTGGTTGTGAGCATGTGCAGGCGGATGCGTCAACGGCACGACGCATGCGCAGTTCGGTAAACGTACTTGTCTGGTGCTCGGACCATCATTTGCATGGGGTCACGCCTCATTTACATGAGTTTGCATGGCTCACGCCCACTTCCACCTACGCCGACTTACGCCTTCGAAACCCAGCGCAGTTTTGGCAGCATTGGCTTTGTGAATTCCATGCTTGCCTTTCTGCTCTGTGTCGGCATAGCATATATTATTTGCACTACGGCGGCGTAATGTGCGCCCGCTCTCTGTGAATCCGGGCCATAGTGTCTGGGAGGAAAATTAAAGTTTGACCCCCTTCCATGGGAATATGTTCTAATTTGCTTTAAAAAAAAAAAACTGGATGTGTTTCCAAATGCACAAAATATGACTGTCTGCTACTATTAATAGGAAATAACACAACGATTTGTTGATCTAGGGGGAATCTAATTACCTTGGGGATCAGGGAGGAATGCTTTTTTTCCCTAATTGGATCATGCTTTATATGGATTTGTTTGCCTTCCTCTGGATTAACTGTGGGCTTATGCCCTGTACACACGATCGGAATTTCCGATGGGATAAAATCTGATGGAATTTTCCGTCGGAATTCCGTTCAAGCTGTCTTGCATACACACTGTCAGACCAAATTCCGACCGTCCAAAACGCAGTGACGTAAAAGACTACGACGAGCTGAGAAAAATGAAGTTCAATGCTTCCGCGCATGCGTCGACTTGATTCTGAGCATGCGTGGGTTTTTTCTCTGTCGGAGTTCCACACAGACGATAGGAATTTCCAATAGGAATTTTTTCCATCAGAAAAAAATAAAACATGTTCTATTTCTAAACACCGACGAAAAAAGTCTGATGGGGCCCACACACGGACAGAATATCCTTTGAAAAAATTCCGTCTGACTTTTTTCATCGGAAATTCCGATCGTGTTTACAGGGCATTACAGTTCTGAGGATGCAGGTTTTATTTATATATTTCTTTTCTCTGTTGAACTTGCTAGACATGTCTTTTTTTTAACACAATTAACTATGTAACTTATTCAGTGATTGGTACTGTGGCATGTATATCACTGAATAACCATTATACATGCATGGAAGACCTTGCTTCTGATCATTACTTTTAAACAAAGGCAACATCTCCACCTAATGGCTACACCAAACCTCAACACTATATAAAAAGATTACACAGGAACCTAATTTACATTATGTGGGCTGTTTGTTTTTTGTAAAAATGTGAAGAATGAGAAGAAAATTACCAATAATTTTTTGATTTTTTTTTAGCCCCTGAAAAATAAAACCAATAGTCTGATTGGTTTAATTTGCAAATATTACATTTGATAGCATTGGAAAGGTTTTTGTTGCTTTGTTCCCTTAAAGATGATTTGCCCTTACTTCCATTCCTTGGGCCAGATTCACAAAGAGTTACACCGGCGTATCAGTAGATACAGCGACGTAACTCAGAATCTAAGCCCGTCGTATGTTTAAATGTATTCTCAAACTGAGATACACTTAAACATGCCTAAGATACGACGGCCTGCGCCGTCGTATCTTAGGGTGCAATATTTACGCTGGCCGCTAGGTGGCGCTTCCATTGCGGTCGGCGTAGAATATGCAAATGAGTCGTTACGCCGATTCACGAACGTACGCTTGCCCGTCGCAGTAAATTTAAGCTGTTTCCGTAAGAGATACGTAAAGATAAACATGCCCCCTAGGTGGCGTATCCTATGTTAAGTATGGCCGTTGTTCCCGCGTCGAAATTTTGAAATTTAACGTTGTTTGCGTAACTCGTCCGTGAATAGGGCTGGACGTCAATTACGTTCAGGTCGAAACCAATGACGTCCTTGCGACGTCATTTAGCGCAATGCACGTCGGGAAATTTAAGGGACGGCGCATGCGCAGTACGTTCGGCACGGGAACGCGCCTAATTTAAATGATCGACGCCCCCTACCCGGATCATTTGAATTAGGCGGGCTTGCGCCGGAGAATTTACGATACGCCGCCGCAACTTTACAGGCAAGTGCTTTGTGAATCAAGCACTTGCCCGTAAAACTTGCGGCGGCGTAACGTAAATGCGATACGTTTCCCCCCCCGCAGATCTACGTGAATCTGGCCCCTTGTGTCAATTGGGGATGGCTAATTGCTCCCATAAAGACACAAATAAAAAACAACTTTTGTTTGGTACAGTAGAGAAAGGTTTGAACCTTTATCAGGTTTAATTGCTATGAGTCCATTGGTCCCTACCACCACTACAGGACACAAGGGAATATGAACTGGCAAGAGGAACCACAGCAAGGTGTGGGGGAGCAGGTAACAAAGTTAGGTTTGCAAATTCCTTCATCCATGCTACACAGTAAGCATGGACATCTCTCACCTGTGGCCAGGGGCGGACTGACAACTCATGGGGCCCTCGGGCAATAGAAGATTATGGGGCCCCCGGGCTTACAGATGGCCACCAAGCCAGAAGGCAGTGTACAGGTGGGGCAGCTAAAATCTCAGGATTTTCACATCAAAAGCATGTCGATTTTGAACATATCAGGGACATATGTAAAAAAAAAACACAGATTTTTACATACTGTCCCTGGTTTTACTGAGTCTGGCAACCCTGATGGGGCCCCCTAGTGGCATGGGGCCCTCGGGCAGTGCCCGAGTGCCTTAATGGTCAGTCTGCCCCTGTCTGTGGCTACTGTATTCTGACAACCATCCTCACCAGCTGTCAAAATACTCAAACAGTGCCTTATTGGATGCAGCTGACAATTTACTCCGGGCTCCTTTGATTTTTTACAATTGAGGGATGTAGGGCGGGAGGAGCAGATAGGGTCACTCACTGAGCGTATTTCTGCTATATTATCAGGAACCAGTGTATGGTCAATTTTAGACTCAATGCACTCTATATTTTGCAACAGGCCTGGTAAAGCACACTCCTCCCCTTATTTGCAATACAAAGTCTGTGCCAAAGAATGGAACTCAGCTTTGCTAGCACAGAGCATTGACGTGTGAGGGAAGTATGCAGCACTTTTATCCAAAGAAAATGGTATTTTGAGGCACTTTTAAGCAAAAATACTGTATGTCAAAATTCATAACATGCAGCAGTACAAGCCTAAAAGAGATAGAAAGCCATCAGACTTTAACCACCCCCCCCCCCCCATTCTAAAAATACAGGTGGGCAGGAGCGCTGCCCTAGGGGCCAGGTAGCTGTATGATCTCTGGCCTGCTGTGTCCACCATACACATTATGTCCACATGTCAGTTGTACACAATAGATAATTAGAACAGTAGTACATTATCTGATTGTAGTATACTAAAAGATTTATTGTGGTGAAAAGACAAATGGCAACACAAATTGTGACAATTAAAATCAGGTGCAGAGCAGACGATCACATCTGACCTGCTCTGCATCCCACAAGAATCTCTCCGCCATCTTGTTTCCACTTCCTCATCTAAGCTCTCATTCAGCCTGATGTATGGACTTTCCAGGCTGCAAGTTGTAGGAAAAGGCTTCCCATCCCAGATGCATGAGTCGACCACTCATGGATTACATACAAACAGTGCCATTTCTTCTTTCCATGTGTAGCAAACCCCCGAGGGAGCTGCTTTTGTTTGTTCAGTCCGTTACTCTGCCTTTTAACCCCAATGAGCTGTCCCAGCCCCTCTGGCACACCTAGCAATGTGATTAATGGTATAACTCAGCAGGAATACACAACACAGTTCTTCTTGTAGTTTACTTGAAGAAAAGTACATTTCAGGTTAACATTAGTAAGCCAGGACCTGTGTAAGTACCCAGGACTTGGTTGAAACAGTTTAAAGAAAAGAGTCAGGAACACTATGCAAACAACAAAAGCAATAGGTAACAATATGTACAGATTAAATAGACTCCCCAATAACTTTTGGTGTGTGTGGGATGCTGTGGCTAAAGGGGAACCCCAGGCTGGCCTACAATACCTCTAGTACACACCCAGTGAAAGGATATCAATACCCGTGGTGTGTCCCCTTTAAGAGCAACCGCAATAATATCCTGGAGCAAAGCTTTGCATTTTATTATCTTCACCGGCAATGTAGGCGCTCTGTGGACAATATTTGGATGTGGTATTCTATGAAAAGCATTAAAAGGTTTCTGGGCAAAGCCCCCTCACCAAATCCTGTACACAGTCAGCGGTCCTCCCCTGAGCGATCTTTCGATCTTAGATGCAGGTGTGTCTCAGTGACATTCAGTCCTTAAGATGTTGCAGGGTGTCCTTCTTTAGCATGGAGAGTCTGTTCATCTGGGCTGGAGCTGCATGAACAATCTGTTCCTCTGGGCTGGAGCTGCATGAACAATCTGTTCCTCTGGGCTGGAGTTGGAGGCTGTGTGTCCCTTGGTAGGCCGCGATTCCACACACACATAGAATGCAGATGCTCTCCTGATGGTTTGCAGGCAAAAAGAAGCTCTGGCCTAGTTCCTCTGGCTTTTTATCTCCTTCCCCCACAGTCCTTTGCTGCTGTCTCATGATTGGCTCTGGCTCGTCCAATAGGGAGTTTACAGACAACCTCCAATAGGGAGTTTCCAAACAAGCAGTTCTGAGTGTCTGTGTGAAGAGAGAAAGGGGGGTGACAAAGCCCACACTGCTGCAGCAGACAGCTGTCCCCTAATAGATTATATCAGGCTGGAGAAGTACCTGCTACACATGTAGGTCACTAATTTACAAGTATTTCTCAGTACTAATAATGTTGCACTTAGTTTGGTGCTTCCTGGTGTGTTCTTTTGGTCCTGCAGGTGTATCCATCTACCCAGTAATCCTATCTTGGCTTGAGGTTCCCTGTAGTTGTGAGACTGTCCATCAGAAGCCCTTACTACATGATGAGCCTGAATTTAACTGTCACAGAGGGATTTATTTACTAAAGCTGGAGAATGCAAAATCAGGCTCACTTCTGCATTGAAACCAATTAGCTTCTAACCTCAGCTTGTTCAATTAGGTGTTGACAATAAAACCTGACTGGTTTCTATGCAAATGTGAGCCTGATTTTGCACTCTCCAGCTTTAGTAAATAAATCCCAATGTGAGTTGCCATTTGTCTTTTTACCATAATTAACCTGTTAATATACTACACTCAGATTGCACACTGCTATTCTTCTTATCTGTTTGCCTAGAGATACTTCAAAGATGCTGCATCTGGTGCATTGAAATCAGTGGAAAGTTACTCTGATCGCTCAAATTGGACTCTTTTGCTGTTCTGCATAGATATTTATGCATACTCTCTCTTTCTGGTGCCTCCCCCCTAGGTTGGAGAATATTCTGGAAATATGTGGGCGGAAGCTAGGAGGGTTGTCTTGCATATTTAGGGGCCCTTAGCCAATCCACAGGGAGTGGGGCTTGCAGAGAACTAAGTGAGCCCTTAAAGGGGTTTTAAAGGATTTTTTTTCCCTAAATAGCTTCCTTTGCCTTAGTGCAGTCCTCCTTTACTTACCTCATCCTTCGATTTTGCTTTTAAATGTCCTTATTTCATCTGAGAAATCCTCACTTCCTGTTCTTCTGTCTGTAACTCCACACAGTAATGCGAGGCTTTCCTCCTGGTGTGGAGAAAGCCTCTTGAGGGAGCAAGGGGGTGAGCAGGAGTGTCAGGACGCCCACTAACACACAGCTCCTTTCTCTATCTGCAAAGTAGAGAGTGTCCTGACTTGCCTGCTTGCCCCTTCCCCCCTCGAGAGGCTTTCTCCACACCAGGAAGAAAGCCTTGCATTACGGTGGTGAGTTACAGACAGAAGAACAGGAAGTGAGCATTTCTCAGAAGAAATAAAGACATTTAAAAGCAAAATGGAAGGATGAGGTAAGTGAAGGAGGACTGCACTAAGGTAAAGGAAGCTATTTAGGGAAAACATTTTTTCCTTTACAACCCCTTTAAAAAAAACATGAGTCTTGCCAGCAGGGGAGTCGGGTGGAAGATGGAAATGCAGTACTAAGGGAGTCAATGGAGTCGTTTCACACATCTCCTGTAGAAGGGTCCTGTGTTTCTTTGGCTCACTTTAAGGTCCAAATTAAGGCAAAAATTCTGACCTGATTCACCCCTGAAATGAAGAACAGGAACGCACTGGACCCCCTGCTGTGAGTTGCTCCACATATAGTGTGAACCCAGCCTTGCTGTGGTTGAGACAATTTCCTTAGTGAGTTAAGAATCTTACATTAGCTTTAGCTGGCTCAAAGACAATTAAACATGGGATTTTAGGCTATCACTGTAAAGTGGCTGGACTGTGCTACCTTTTATAAATGCGGTCCACATTATCCATTTTCATTCATGAGGTTCGGACCACATATTCCACCGGAAACAGGTTTGGATGGATATGTATGTAGTAGTTTGCATTCCTGACTACATAAAAAAGGATATGTCATGTGGCACCGAATTTCAACAAGTAAAGACAATTATAGTTGTGGGTGGCTACAGCTTTATCACTATAGGGCAAGCATTGTAGTCAAATAGTTGTATTGTATTTTATGAGTACCGAGATAGTCCCCTCAAAACTAATTGAGTGGGCAATGTTGGGTTTAGCTTCAGCTACTATTCCCTTGTTCCCACTCTCCCCTTCTTTCTACTACAACTGGGATGATGGTACATTTCTATTTATATTATATGTTCTTTATCTGAGGCTATACTCCCCCTTTTGTAGTCAAATAGTTGAATTTTGCTTTGCTTTTTTGTGTGTCATTTCCTGATTCACAATTACAGGATCAATGGGTAGCTTCTTTTTCAAAGAGAGTAGCAGCAGGATAAGAAGTGTAAGGAGGCAGACAATGATCCAGTAACTTTTATACCACACTAAAGCACAATATCATTTTCAGACACTGCATGCAGCTCTTAGAAGAACAAAATTACAAGATAATGACATCTGACAAATGCCATTTAAACCACATTTTATACAGTGCATATTTTTCAATCTCACTGTTTTAGAAGAAAATGCTGTTGCAAATCAGGTCGTTTTAAAAGACTATTAACTGAAGCTAACAATAATTGAATAAAAAAATAGCTCCAAGTTAGCATAGTGGCTTAGTGGTTAGCACTTCTGCCTTGGAACACAAAGGCTAGTGGTTTGAATCCCAGCCATGACACTACCCTCATGAAGTTTGTTCTGTGCGTGTGTGTGTTTCCATGCTGGTTGGTTAGCTGTCTTAATGCATCTTATATGTATGTGAGGTAAGGAAGCGTGTAGGCTCTTTAAGGGCAGGGACTGATAAGAATGTATGATATATACTGTTTGGAAGGCAACATGAATTAATATAATTTCTGGATTTTGTATATATCTGTATATTAATTACCAACGGTCAGACAAGCTGAGGCTTGCATTGCCCTGGAGGACAGGATGCCCCCCCCCCAGGTTGGAATGTAGCCTGTTAAACCTCTATATTTACATGATACTAGAAGCTCCAAGCTGTCTGCAAGATCCTTTGATTAGCCCCTCCACAGACAAAGGGAAGTGCAACTGCCAGCATAAATGGCAATCATCAAAGGCCAGCAAGCTGTTGGAGATTATATGGACAATACTGCCCCCAAAGGCCAAGTATGGCAAGACAGTCAGTAATAAGGAGGATGGTCCTGGGAATGCAACGATTGGTCCAAAGGCAAGTGGGCTGGCAATGGGGGGGAGTTTGAATGAGATACGATTGAGGTTCTTTAAATAGGACGGTTTGAATCAGAGAGATCTATTTTTCCATCTGAGCTCAGCCTGCAAGGTTTACCCAGAGGAGGGGATAAGTATCGTTTATTATTATTATTATTATTGTTATAGACTTTATAGATATCTGTTGTTAGTATATGATATTCCTATTTTTAAAGGAAATACATGTAACTTGTTTACTAAGCAAAGGTGTCTGTCTTCATAGCTAACCTTATGTCATTAGGCCTAGATTAGTTACACTGATAGATTAGTCTAGCAATAAAGGGACATACAAATTAATACATATATGCACTAGTCAGCAGAGTGTATAGTATTGCAAATTATTTACTTCATATACTGTATGGAAATTATTGAGACTCAAAACCTGGAACAAAATACATCAAAGAGTGTGGCTTCGCCCCCTAAAACAGGAAACATGGTCTAAAAAAAACAAGCTCTAATGCCGCGTACACACGTTCGGTCAAACCAATGAGAACGGTCTGATGGACCCTTTTCATCAGACCAAACCGATCGTGTGTAGGCCCCATCGGTTATTTATCCATCGGTTAAAAAAATTCAATCTTGTTTTAAATTTAACCGATGGATACCTAACCGATAGAAAAAAAAACAATCGTTTGTAGGCACGTCCATCGGTTAAAAATCCACGCATGCTCAGAATCAAGTCGACGCATGCTTGGAAGCATTGAACTTAATTTTTTTCAGCACGTCGTTATGTTTTACGTCACCGCGTTCTGACACAATCGGTTTTTTAACTGATGGTGTGTAGGCACGACTGACCATCAGTCAGCTTCATCGGTTAACCGATGGAAAAATCCATCAGACCATTTTCATCGGATGGACCGATCGTGTGTACGCGGCATAACTCGCTGCCTATTAAAAAGCAGAACTTGTTAAAAATTTAAGCAATATGCAAGGACAATCAGATCCTGGATTTGCATACAATATATCTGTTCCCAAACCCGATACAGGGATATATCACATCCTACATTATAAACGTCATAAGAGCAATGTGAAAGAACAATAGGACAGTAGACTCTTGCATTTACACAGAAGATCCCCAAAAGCAGATAGTGATAACATTCTACATTACTAAACATAAATGTCATATGGGGCTTATGCTGCAATCTATCTCTTTCTATGCATGGAGGGGGACTTTGTGTCTGCTATGCATTAATAAGTGCTTTGTGTGGGATAAAGCCTTAAAGTAGAAGAAAAGCCGAACTGTTCCTAAAAATGCACCCTCCCCCTCCTTCCACTTACCTTTTTTCTATCCACTCTAGTCTAAACACATACCTCCATCTCTCTGTAAGGGAGCACTTTACAATGGCAGTAAATTCCTGGAGAAATGACATCATCCTTGGCTCCCATGGCCCATCCATTGTCAGTGCTCCTTCCTCTCCAAGCAGCAGCTTCTCCCTGTCACAAGGAAGCTGGAGCTGTGGGATCACGTGACCAGACAGGAGCGGGTTAAACTTAGAAATGCGCACACATCTTTTTTTATACAGGTTAGGCAGTATAGATAGGGAGAGGAGCAATGGACCATTTTAAGAATAGTTATAGTTAATTTGTCTTTTTCTACTTTAAGTCCTATGTCCATATCGTACTTGTTATCCAGACCTCATTTATTAGTCTTAGCTGTCGACAGGCCTTTTTTTTTAGATTACATGTTTTCTCTCTTTCTTGTTCTCTGTTGTGAGAGTCTGCTGCTGGGTGAAAATTCTAACTGCTGTTAGAACGCACAAAGGTACCAGAGCTGCATGTTTGTTTTGAAAAAAAACATTAGGGTGCACCTTTCAGCCAGGAAGACTTGAGTTTAGTTAGTGACTAGGACAAGCAGATGTTCACTGCTAACTGCAATGTTGTTCATGTTAAATAATACAAACATATTGCAGAATGAGTGAAATCAATGCTGAGGTGTATTCATGTAAGGAAAACCCATGGATCAATGTATGCAAATGAGACCTATGCCACAAAGCAGACAATTATAAAAATGACATATAGGAGGTTATTTACAAAAGGCAAATCCACTTTGCACTTGAAATTGCACTTGGGAGTGCAGTCGCTGTAAATCTCAGGGGTAGATCTGAAATGAGGGGAAGCTCTGCTGATTTTATCATCAAATCATGTGCAAGCTAAAATGCTGTTTTTTATTTTCCTTGTATGTCCCCCTCTCGGATCTACAGCGACTGCACTTCCAAGTGCATTTTCAGTGCAATTTCAAGTGCACTTTGCACTTGTAATGCAAAGTGGATTTGCCCTTCGTAAATAACCCCCATAGTGTACAGACTCACAGATAGTGAATTACATATATGAGGCCAGCAGCATAGAGATAGCCCTGTTGAACCTCAACAGCTAGACCTCCTAAACCTGATCCATGTAGATGTTCACAAACAAATAATATAACATATATATAAACTGATCCAAATGTTATGTATATAAGTAATACATAGAGACAGGGCATATTGCAGAAAACATGAGGCAAGTGTTGTGGCATTAACACTGGTATCCAAAAAGAGCTGCAGCTTCCGCCCCTAGACCTGAACAAAACCAAAGGTCTTAACTAGACTAGAAGAAAATATGAGTGACGTAATTTCTATATACTGTGACAGGAAGTCAGGTAAATCTGTGGGTGTTGTCACAGGCGAATAGAGTTTGCATGTGTTGCGCTATACAAATTTCTCACTCACTCACTCACAGACGGGAGATACATTTCTGCCTTGTTTAACAATACACCAATTATTATCGGGTGCGGGCTGCAGAAGTAGCCAGAAATTTTTAAGGGCGTTGGAAAACTTTAGCTGTTCAAAATGAGGCAATTAAGGCCTCTATAAGTAATCCAGAGGATTACTACTGATTGCTGCATCCTGAGGCTTTTTGAGTGAAGGGGAGCAGTGAACAGAAATACTTCTGAAGAGGTGAGGTGCTGTTGATTTTTCTGTGTGATAAAAATCAAAAAGACTATTTGTTTTCTGCTTTATGACCAGCAGTGTCTGCCCAGCACTAGGCTGTGCCAGACTCCATAGATAGGTTCCTGTGTGGTGAAGGTAGACGCCCCAAGTGGCCAGGGTTTATTTTATGTTTGATTTTGTTTATGCTGTTTGGATGCTTGCAATTGTTTCCAGCTAGATGGAAGAATAAACCAAATTCTTTGTTTTCAACCGTCTTTGGCTGTTTCTCTGTATCGTTCAGTGTGTAGTGAACCCATCCAGGGGGTCACACACCCCCGCTCCAGAGCTAATCCCTTACAATACATATGAGTAGCTTTACTTAGTCCACAATTAGGTGGGAGCAGTTTATAAGGTTGTAAAAAGTCCATATCTTTTGGTTAAATAAAGCTACTGACCCTAAAATAAGAGGCAGCAAACATATAACTAGAGGATGTATTCACAACAATCAGAAGTCAACATCTGCTTGTGTTAATGAGAATTGTATAATTACAATTTCTCAATGTTTTGCTTTGCAAATGAGCCTGTCCATTAAATGTTGCAGGATCCCCATTTTATGTTCCCAGTCCGGCCTATGGCTGGGACTAATGTGCTTTTAAAGACGCGCTGATTGCTCAGTTCTCGATCTTCGATGACAGAGAGCCGGTATCTGTCAGTCACTGGCTATCTGCTCTGGCCGTCCAACACTCACTGGACCACCGGGTTCTGAAGGGGTGGAAGCGGCTGGCTAAGTTTTCCTGCAGGTCACTGAGAGGCTGAGCCAGTTGCCAGTCCAGGCATCTGGGTGGATCCTGACTTTAAAGTTGGGATCTTGCCAGAGCTTGGACTGACTGAGTGACATCAGGCTTTAGCCTGCTGTCGTCTAAGAATGGGTTATAGGTGTGCAGAGCAAACTGCACTCCTGTGATCCACAGGAGAGTTAGGGACAAAAAAGCTTTGGCCATACTTCTCCTTAAATTATGTTTTACTCATTGAGATTATTTGGATTATTCCTGCATACTGTATGTGTAATATGTACTAATGTAATATAAACTTTGTAATATGTTACTAATTATGGAAGATCACTAGCAGTAGAGGAGCTACATGATAAAAAAAAATCTCTATCTTTTACTAAATTATTAACTGTTTTTTTTAGGGCTACGACACATGGCCATTTTGAAAATGGTTGGCATTGGTGTTGAAGGCGGTGGTGTTTTGGAACTCTACCCAATCAATGGTAAGAATAAAAAGATGAATTATGGGATGCATGTGGCCTATTTAAAAAGTTCAAATTTCCTATTTTGGCAATTGAAAAACATTTTTGAATGTTTTATTCCATCCAAGACCAAGATGAATCCATCATTTTTATCAAGGATCACTTCTTTCAAAATTATGTTGTAATACAAGAGATCCAATAGGAAGAACCATGGGCCAGATTCACAGCAGAAATACACCGGCGTATCTACGGATACGCCGGCGTATTTTCAAATTTTCCGCGTCGTATCTTGATAGGGAATCCTCAAACCAAGATACGACGGCTTTTGGCATAGATCCGACAGGCGTATGACTTCGTACACCTTCGGATCGTAGGTGTAATTCTCCGGCAGCCGCTGGGTGGAGTTTGCATCGTTTTCCAGCGTCAGGTATGCAAATTCGCTGTTTACTGCGATCCACGAAGGTACGCGCGTTCGTCGCATTCTCTTACGTCGTCGCTAGTCATTTTTTCCCGTCGCAATCTTAAGCCTGCTATTTCATGGCTTAGATTTAGACCAGCCATGTTAAAGTATGGCCGTCGTTCCCGCGTCCAATTTCCAATTTTTTTTTCTTGCGTAAGACGTCCGGGAATACGAAAGTACATTACGCACGTCGCCGTTCAAAAAACACGTCGGGGCACCGTAATTTCACGCAAAGCACGGCGGGAAATTTTCACACGGAGCATGTGCAGAATGTTCGGCGCGGGAGCGCACCTAATTTAAATGGTACACGCCCCATTTGAATTAGGCGGGCTTGCACCGGGCGGCTTTACGTTACACCGCCGTAAGTTTACAGGCAAGTGCTTGGTGAATCAGGCACTTGCGCTGAAAAGTTGCGGCGGTGTAACGTAAATGAGTTACGTTACGCCGCAGCGCTGGTACGTGAATCTGGCCCTAGGACCTTAATGGAATGGGCCTCCAGTGTTTTTTCCTTCTCCTATTTCTTTATAATCGTATACCAATTCACAGTGTAGAATCAGCCATCCCTTCATGTGCTTCACTTACCCACTGTTTGAGATCAATTTATATAACACATGGTATTTTTGTTAAAATTCATTAGCCTTTTATTTTGGAAACATTTAATTCTCAATTCACTACAGGCTTTGATTTAAAAAAATATTGTTTATATTTATCTTTATATTTTTTAAAGATAGTTTGTACTTTCTTGTTCGTAATTCATGTATGAAGCATTAATAAAATATATTTTTGATCAATATATGTCTAGCGGTACCCCCATAGGGGCTGCTAAGTGATGCGGCCCACCTGTCACACTGTCAACACTGCATTCACTTCCCAGTCACTTTGAGACAATGAACAGTCCATGTGCTTGTTTTTTGTTATTTTTATTAGGGAATTTAACTTGGATGGGGTAAGGGGATTATGAGATGCCCAGCAAATTGTATCTCAATCAATTGGTGGATTGTATATCAATTGAGACAACTATGTACACTTCTCTGTCAAAGTTACTACTTCAGTCTCCTCCAGCACTTTCCTTGCTTGCAGACTACTCTCCTTCCCCTCCTCATGCACAACTCCTCACTCCCAGGAGCAGCTAGCACATTTAAAGTTAGGCATGACACTGGCTCAGCCAGGTCTTACTAATTGCCTTTTGCAGGAAGGGACCACAGGTCCTTATGGTGTAGCAAGAAATCAAAAGTCTTAGGTGCTAGCTGTCCTACTGGTGGACTGCTGCTCCCAGTTAGCCCTCTTCAGACCCTGCCAGCCCTCCTGTCTGCAGCTGCCCGGCTCCACTGCCCATGACATTGCAGTCCTCACTACTGGCTCTGCACCCATCTCTGACTGCATGCTTCCAGGTGTGCCTCCCCAGTTCTCCCCAGAGCTTACAGTCCCATTTACACCTTGAATTTGCTTGGTGCTTCGATGAGGCTTCGGTGAGGCTTCGATGAGGCTTCTGTGGGGTTTCAAGCGAGCTTTGCATAGACTTCGATGGAGGCTTTGAAGACGCTTTGAAGTACCACTAAAGCTTGGGGTATAATTTTTGACGCAAAGCCAAATCAAAGCAAAAGCTGGTGTTAACAGGACTGTAAGCTAACCATTTTATTTAGTGACAGGGGATTTGACTAGCGTTCAGAGAGCTTTAACAAAGCCTGTCCAAAGCCATGTGTTTAGCTTTTTTAAAACATCCTATTTCTATATATTGTGTCATGTCAGGAAATTATTAATGCAGACTTGTTATAGAAAGGTCTACTTTAACCTTACTCTTTTAATCAGATTGATAACATGTAACTATTTATGATCATCACAGGAAGCTCCAGTGTTGACAGAGAAGATCTTTCCTTTAACTTGGTGAAAGACATAAGAAATTACTTTCAAGTCAGCCCTGAATATTTCTCCATGCTTCTGGTTGGCAAAGATGGCAATGTAAAATCTTGGTACCCTTCACCCATGTGGTCTATGGCAATTGTGTATGATCTAATTGATTCTATGCAGCTCAGACGTCAGGAAATGGCTATACAACAGTCACTCGGCATGCGCTGCCCAGAAGATGAATATGGAGGATATGGTTACCATGGTTATCCTCACCAGGGATATGAAGATGGCTATCAGGATGATCATCGACACCATGAGGGATACTACCATAGATATCATGACTAACATGTATTTGGCCAAGACTGATATTTTTTAAAGGAATCTAAATATGTAAAGACAAGTTTCAGAATGATAAAGGCGGTATATAGTTTTTCCATGCATATTTTAAGAAAATGGTTCAAGCAAAGACTGCTCAGTCTTTACTTTATTCCTTTCCTATGAAGATATTTTTCTTATGTATTTATTTAAATATGCTACAGACTCACTCTTGACTGTTTGCTAAGTAGGCCATAAGTATATTTTATCTAGTGTAAAATGAAACAGACATTTGTTGGCTTCAATAGCCCCTCCAATATTTAGAAATAATTCCCATATACCATATATACTCGAGTATAAGCCGACACGAATATATGCAGAGGCACCTAATTTTACCACGAAAAAATGGGAAAACATATTGACTTGAGTATAAGCCTAGGGCAGTGATGGCGAACCTTGGCACCCCAGATGTTTTGGAACTACATTTCCCATGATGCTCAGCTACACTGCAGAGTGCATGAGCACCATGGGAAATGTAGTTCCAAAACATCTGGGGTGCCAAGGTTCGCCATCACTGGCCTAGGGTGTTCGTCTGCATGCCTCACTGTGCCTCACTTTGTTTCACTGTGTCCATGTGCATGCCTCACTGTGTCCATGCCTCACTGTGTCCATGCCTCACTGTGCCCATGCCTCACTGTGCCCATGACTAGACTGATGTTTAACATGGGAGTCTATGAAAGGGGTGCCCATCTTTGAAAAATCAGTGCTCCCCAGCCGTAGGTTCCGTAGACAACAAACTTTGCACACTTCTAGAGGAGAAATGGGGCTATGGGTGTGCCAAGTTCCAGGTCCAAGGGGACCTACGACCGGCCGGTACCACCAGAGTTCCCTGTGTCCTCACCAGAGAAATTACTGTTTAACATGGGAGTCTATGGAAGGGGTGCCCAGCTTTAAAAAATCGGTGCTCCCCAGCCGTAGGACAACAATCTTTGCACACTTGTAGAGGAAGAGTGGGGCTACATGTGTGCCAAGGTTGGGGTCCAGGAGACCTACGGCCGGCCGTTAATGGGTCCCCAAAATCCGGGACATCAGACACAAAAAGGTGACTCGAGTATAAGCCGAGGGGGCATTTTCAGCACAAAAAATGTGCTAAAAAACTCGGCATATACTCGAGTATATATGGTACTTCCCATTTTTAACAGTTTATTTTTTTTTAAAATCATTGCAGACGTTTATGATTTCTAAGTCTTTACTAAATTAAAATATGCCACGGGAACATACCTCTACTGGGCTCTGCTTTGCTCATGTTGCATATATTGCACACTTAAGACACAAGGCTCAGTTAACAAAAGCAGAACACGTGTTACGTTTAATACTACATGTTACCTTTAGATAAGTAAAACATATATATATATATATTTTAACATCAAAAGGTAAGAGTTACTGGACAAACATAACTGTAAAAGGCAATGCACAAACATTATTGGACAAGTTATTACTTCTTGATTATGGTGATAAAATACCAATTCATGAAAAATGAAGTGCCCATTTCATGCAAATAAATGATAGCACACAAATATGTTAAGCATTTGTAGGAAATTTATCATGAAATACAAAAGTGCATACATTTTAAAGTCCAACTGAAATCTTATACCTGATTTCTCCTCATCTTGTAGCAACAAAGGTAGTTTTTAATCTATTTTTATTTGGAATGCCCTTTTCTCATTATGTGTCCTGACTCCTTAGTCATACTTGCACTAACTCAGAAATGTCACAGGTTCCATTCAGTGATGTACACAGTGGTGTCAACTATTTTGTGTTTTGAACCCATATACATGAAATGTGGCTCTCTACTGCCTTAAAAAACAGTGTGTCATAATTATGTTTACTTTATGAAAGAAGTCTCTATAGTCAGTAGTTCAGCTTTAGTTTATTGGTTTGGCACATAAAATATCTGCTTCCACTCTCTCTCTAGCCAACAGGTGCTCTTTAAGGCATCATCTAAAGCAGTGGTTCTCAACCTCAGATTTCAAGTAACCCCAACGGGCCATGTTTTGGGAACTTCTCTTAGATAAAATAGTTCTTATCAATACAATGTCATTGATATTGATTTAAAGCAGCTGTGCAAAGTAAAGGAAAACCTGAAAACATGGTCCGTTGGGGGTACTTGAGGACTGAGGTTGAGAACGACTGATCTAAAGCACTTTGACATGTTGCATGTCAAACACAGATCATTTATTTTTTATTTAATATCTAAAATGTTCAAAAAGTTGTTGTTTTTTTTTTGCACCTTTTATGTATATTTTGTTTAAACAATAGATTTAAACTTCCATAGACGGTTAACTAGTCTGAAGCTTCACCTTGCAGGATCATTACCTTTAAATGGCCTGCATTTGCTTTTTATGCAGTACACAGACATTCCATATGTATTATAGTAAAGGAATTCCAGTGAGGTCACGTCATTAGACTAAATGGAAAATACCTTTTTTTTCTGTGCCAAACTCTCTTTAGGTTCATTAGAGTAAAATGATACCTATATGGAGTCTCTGAAATATAGGCTATAACATATATTAAGTTTGGTAACTAAGATTTATTGGAAAAATAAAAAAAAATTGTGTAAACCTAAATGTAGAGTGTATATATCGGAAAATCCTGTCCTCCTTTTAAAGGTTTTGTCCATTTCTTTACCAAAGAGGTTTATGATGGATAATATAGTTTGGATTGATATACCTATAAGGCCTCGTACACACGGACGGACTGTCCGCTGAAATCGGTCCGCCAGACCGTTTTCAGCGGACATGTCCGCCCGGAGATTTCTGTCTGATGGTTGTACACACCATCAGACAGAAATCCGTGCGTACACGATACGCGGTGACGTGGCCACGCCGTCGGCGCGACGATTACGCGACGACGTGCGCGGCCATGGAAGGTCAATGCTTCCACGAATGCGTCAAATCACTTTGACGCATGCGAGGGATGGCGGCCGAGCGGACATGTACGGTGAGTCTGTACAGACGACCAAACATGTCCGATGGACAGGCTTCCAGCGGACATGTTTCTTAGCATGCTAAGAAACATTTGTCCACTGGAAAACGGTCGGCTGGACAAATGTCCGCTGGAAACCTGTCCGGTTGGCCGTACACACGATCGAACATGTCTGCTGAAACTGGTCCGCGGCCTAAGTCAGAACCTCTTTCTGTGCTAGCGATGAAGTATTTTTGTATGCAATATTGTGTAAAACAGGCCATAATTTGTATGATTGGTAAAGAATTACTCACTGTAATATAAACCACACACAGAGTAATAATATAATAGCCAAGCAAACATTGCATCTTGATCATTAAAGCTATAACAAAAAATTGAGGAAATAAAGCTAGACTTTTGTTCACTGTGTGTGTATGTATGTATTTATCCATTGAGGTGGATTGTTAAAGGGGTTGTAAAGGTTTGTCTTTTATTTTCTAAATTTGTTCCTTTAAGCTAGTGCATTGCTGGTTCACTTACCTTTTCTTTTGATTTCCCTTCTAAATGTTTTTTTTCTTTGTTTGAATTTCTCACTTCCTGTTTCTCCTCAGTAAGCTTTCCACCATCATTCGAGCGGTGGAAAGTCATTTAGAACAGCTTACTGAACACCTTACTGAGGAGGAACAGGAAGTGAGAAATTCAGACAAAGAAAAAAAATTTTAGAAGGGAAATCGAAGGAAAAGGTAAGTGAACCAATAATGCACTAGCTTAAAGTAACCTATTTAGAAAATAAAAAACAAACCTTTACAACCCCTTTAAGACCATATACAATTTATTAAACTGCTGTTCACAATCTGCAAGATGACAGCATTGTAGCACTAGTTTGAAAAGAAGAAATAGTGTGTGATAACAAATACAATGTGCAATCAATCAATAAAGATTTTTTTTAAATAATTATTGCTCACGTGAATTTTTTACAAACTAAGCAGTAGCCGTGATTTTATCAATACATTTTTTTTTTTAGAAGACTTTTAAGGTACCAGTAGGTTTAGCTAGATATGATGTCCATGTGACATCTATGAGAAAGCTACAGGCAATTGCAAACTAAATCTCAAGGAGGTCTAATCATTATTGCTTTCCAGAAAGGAAGTCAGCACTGGCACAGCTGGCAGTGTGTTGGGCGGTTTCTCCATCTTCTTAATAAAAACACAACTGGCGTATGAAGATTGCTTTCACAACCCTTTAGAGTGAAAAACAAGGTTAAGATTATTTTTTTAAAGTATTTTCTTTTTAGCTTTGCCTGGTGAATGTTACCAATTAAAAGCTTATCTTTCCTGCAGGATAATGTTAAACTACAACGCAGTTAATACATTCCCTGTTTAAAGCAGGATTAAGCCTTGTTAATTAACTGAACTGTAGCTGCCCAAAGGTACCCTGCAGGGTCATTTTGGAATTCAAGTCCTAAAAGAAAGGAAGAGTTCTACCTGGGAAACTGACCCCCAGGCAGGTAAAAAAAGGACATAAAAAAAAACACAAATCGCTGCATTAACCTTTTTGTTGCCAAAGCCATTTATGCATTTTTTTTGCACAAAAAATCATTATAGGCCTGAATATTACGTAAAATCCGCAAAAATTATATATTTTCTGGAAGCAGACACCTTAGAGAAGAAAACATCAATAGTTAAAATTTTCTATATCACATAATATTAGCGAAACGGTTTATGAAACTCAAAGTTTCAGTAAAAATACACTTGGGCTTGGTTCCCACTGAGGCGGCTTCAAAGTCGTCCGACTCTGAAGCCGCCCAGCACAGGGTGAGTTCAATGCAGCTTACAAATGACTTCTGTAATAGAAGCCAATGCAAACCGCTCTGAAGTCGTCTCCAAGTAGTGCAGGAACCTTTTTTTGAGCCACTCTGATTAGAACGGTTCCATTGCACTGAATGGAGCACGATTTGTCAGGCGGCTAAGTCGCCCCAGTGTGAAGCGAGCCTAAAGTACATTTTTGCAATATATTGTTTCATTTGTTAGTAAAATATTAAAGATGAGGTTGTGCCGAGTAAATAGTTATGCAACATGCCAAGGCTCAAAATGTTGTGCTCCCATGAAACAGCGACAAACTTTGACACCCTATAATTTCCTTGGGCAGGTCATCAGTTTAGAGTTGACCATGAATAATGGGCCTAGAATTATTGAACTCACTGCAGTGTGCGAGGTGATATGTAATATTTGTAGGCGCAAACATTTTTTTTTAAGCAACAAGAACACGTGTGTCTCAGCAAGAACTCTGCTAAAGTGTATCTAAAGGCAACATTTATTGTATTTTTTGTTTTAGGGGTTAGAACCCTTGCCATTAATAATAAACACTTTTTCTGCTTGTTCTGGTGACCAGTATCATCTAAAATGTTAAGTTGTGACCAGAGGGAAAATTGGAACACTTGCGTCCATGACAACTCAGAAAGCATTTACATTTACATTTAAGAACTTTTCTCTCCTATTCTGTTGCGTCTACAGAACAGCAAGTGAAGGGAAATGTCTCAATATAGATGGCCAAAAACGTGACACGCATTTTAACTATTCCTTAACCACTTGCTTACTGGGCACCCCCCTCCTGCCCAGACCAATTTTCAGCTTTGAGTGCTCTCACACTTTGAATGACAATTACTCAGTCATGCAACACTATACCCAAATTATTTTTTTGTCCTTTTTTTTCATACAAATAGAGCTTTCTTTTGGTGGTATTTGATCACCTCTGGGTTTTTAATTTTTTGCGCTATAAATGAAAAAAGACTGAACATTTTGAAAAAAAAGCAACAAATTTTTCCTAATTTCTGTGCTAAGATTTAGCGAATTAGTACTTTTTTTCATAAATTTTGGCCACAATTTATTCTGCTACATTTATTTGGTAAAAAATGTATCACATCTAAATGAACTGGCAGCCTATCTAATTTATTGAGACCCTAACAAGCCAGGAAAGTACAAATTCCCCCCAAATAACCCCTTTTTTGAAAGTAGACATTCCAAGGTATTTACAGTGAGGAAAATAAGTATTTGAACACCCTGCTATTTTGCAAGTTCTCCCACTTGGAAATCATGGAGGGGTCTGAAATTGTCATCGTAGGTGCATGTCCACTGTGAGAGACATAATCAAAAAAAAAAATTCCAGAAATCACAATTTATGATTTTTTAACTATTTATTTGTATGATACAGCTGCAAATAAGTATTTGAACACCTGTCTATCAGCTAGAATTCTGTCCCTCAAAGACCTGTTAGTCTGCCTTTACAATGTCCACCTCCACTCCATTTATTATCCTAAATTAGATGCACCTGTTCGAGGTCATTAGCTGCATAAAGACACCTGTCCACCCCATACAATCAGTAAGAATCCAACTACTAACATGGCCAAGACCAAAGAGCTGTCCAAAGACACTAGAGACAAAATTGTACACCTCCACAAGGCTGGAAAGGGCTACGGGGAAATTGCCAAGCAGCTTGGTGAAAAAAGGTCCACTGTTGGAGCAATCATTAGAAAATGGAAGAAGCTAAACATGACTGTCAATCTCCCTCGGACTGGGGCTCCATGCAAAATCTCACCTCGTGGGGTCTCAATGATCCTAAGAAAGGTGAGAAATCAGCCCAGGACTACACGGGAGGAGCTGGTCAATGACCTGAAAAGAGCTGGGACCACCGTTTCCAAGGTTACTGTTGGTAATACACTAAGACGTCATGGTTTGAAATCATGCATGGCACGGAAGGTTCCCCTGCTTAAACCAGCACATGTCAAGGCCCGTCTTAAGTTTGCCAATGACCATTTGGATGATCCAGAGGAGTCATGGGAGAAAGTCATGTGGTCAGATGAGACCAAAATAGAACTTTTTGGTCATAATTCCACTAACCGTGTTTGGAGGAAGAAGAATGATGAGTACCATCCCAAGAACACCATCCCTACTGTGAAGCATGGGGGTGGTAGCATCATGCTTTGGGGGTGTTTCTCTGCACATGGGACAGGGTGACTGCACTGTATTAAGGAGCGGATGACCGGGGCCATGTATTGCGAGATTTTGGGCAACAACCTCCTTCTCTCAGTTAGAGCTTTGAAGATGGGTCGAGGCTGGGTCTTCCAACATGACAATGACCCGAAGCACACAGCCAGGATAACCAAGGAGTGGCTCTGTAAGAAGCATATCAAGGTTCTGGCGTGGCCTAGCCAGTCTCCAGACCTAAACCCAATAGAGAATCTTTGGAGGGAGCTCAAACTCCGTGTTTCTCAGCGACAGCCCAGAAACCTGACTGATCTAGAGAAGATCTGTGTGGAGGAGTGGGCCAAAATCCCTCCTCCAGTGTGTGCAAACCTGGTGAAAAACTACAAGAAACGTTTGACCTCTGTAATTGCAAACAAAGGCTACTGTACCAAATATTAACATTGATTTTCTCAGGTGTTCAAATACTTATTTGCAGCTGTATCATACAAATAAATAGTTAAAAAAATCATAAATTGTGATTTCTGGATTTTTTTTTTTTGATTATGTCTCTCACAGTGGACATGCACCTACGATAACAATTTCAGACCCCTCCATGATTTCCAAGTGGGAGAACTTGCAAAATAGCAGGGTGTTCAAATACTTATTTTCCTCACTGTAGTAAGAGGCATGGTGAGTTATTTGAAATTGTAATTTTTTTCCCACAATTCGTTGCAAAATTAAGATTTTTTTTTCTCAAAATTGTCATTGTAATAGCTTATTTCTCTCACATGGCATGTGCATACCACAAATGACACCCCAAAATATATTCTGCTACTCCCCCTGAGTATTACGATACCACATGTGTGGGACTTTTTCACTGCCTGGCCACATACATAGGCCCAACATGCAGGGAGCGCCATCAGGCGTCCAAGGAGCATAAATTACACATCTAACTTGTTGACTACCTATTACAATTTTGAAGGCATTGGAGCACCAGAACAATGGAAATGCCCACAAAATGACCCTATTTTGGAAAGCTAACACCCCAACGTATAATCTATGAGGCATAATGAGTCTTTTGAGCGGTTCATTTTTTTCCAGACTTTTTTGAAAAATGTGGAAAAAAATGAAAACCCATTTTTTGTACGCAAAGTTGTCCATTTATAAGATATTTCCAACACATAGCATGTACATAGCAAAAATGACACCCCAAAATACATTCTGCTACTCCTGCTGAGTATGGCGATACCAAATGTGTGGGACTGTTACACAGCCTGGCCAAATACAGAGGAACTACATTGAAGTAGCAACTTCAGGCGTTCTAGGAGCATAAATTACACATCTCATTTGTCAACCACCTATTACACTTTTGAAGGCCCTGGAGCACCAGGACAATGGAAATGCCCACAAAATGACCCCATTTTCGAAAGCTAACACCCCAACATATAATCTATGAGGCATAATGAGTCTTTTGAATGGTTCATTTTTTCCCAGACTTCTGATCACGCTCCCCCACTAAGGTTTCTCAGGTCTTTTGTGGATATGTGGATGTTTGTGACTGCATGGAACTGTTTAAATTGATGAAGCAGTTTAGAACCTCACGCTGTCAGTTCACCTCGTTTTCCTATTATGGCCTTCACTATGAGCAGCAAGATATTTTAGTACAGACATTTTAATAGACTTTCACCCTTTTTGCAGGACACCTGAATTTTTAAAGTGTTACTAAACTCAGGACCCTTGTCACGATCAGAGAGTAAGACCACCCAGAACGGTAAATTCAAGTTCTAGCGAGCCAATGGAACAACTAAACAGGTATTCCCAGGTACCAGTCCTCACAGATGCAGAAGCAGTGTAACCGCATGCAAACAGAGATGTGCCAAAGTTGCAGGTTCTAAGGAGCCACCCGCTCTTCACCAGAGCATCCACTGCGAGGCAGCCCCCAGGTTGCGGCTCTCTAGCACACCCGTTCAGGCACAGTGCAACCAAATAGCACGCTGGAAGGACATGGGGTATGCACAGAAGACAAGAAACCAATGAAGCCTTCTGCAGCAACTAAGGCAGTGACGCCAGGGGAGAGGACACAGGGAACAAGCAGTGCTGGTCATACAGCACAATAATTTTATCACATTTTTTATCACACAGAAAAATCAATCCTCTCCTCACCACCTCACAAGACTTTCAGTACTGCTCTCCTTCCTCACAAAGCTTCAGGATGCAGCAAATTAGTGGTAACCCTCTGGGCTACTTATAGAGGCCTTAATTGCCTCATTCTGAACAGCTGAAGTTTTTCAACGGCCTTAAACCTTTCCTGGCTACATTTTTTTTAGCCGACGCCCAATAACAAGTAGTGTATTGTCTAACAAGGCAGAAATGACAACACCCACAGATTTACCTGACTTCCTGTCACTTACCCCCCCTCTTGTTTCAACCCTAGGGTTGGAACACAGGTTGCCAGGCAGGCATGCACTCGGGACAACCCATCTGCATTCCCCATTTTAGCACCGGGGCGATGCGTTACCAGTTAAAGCTTTTTAATTTTCTTCTCATCTATCATGCTCTGTTCACTGTCCAGATCAGACTTGCTCTGTACTTCATCTTTTTCCGTCTGTTGCTTATTAAGGGTTCTCTGCTTTGTTCGCAACTCTTGGTTTAGGTTTTAAAGGACTTCTGTGAGGTTATTCTCTCTAGCCTTGCTAGTTTTTAGGGCCTCTTTAAGCTTTAGTTGTAGCTCATTTAAATCTCTAATCCGTGCCTTTAAATCTTTGGTCTGTGCCTTCCACTTCAATTGGGCATGATCCGTCACCACCACTGTCTACCCACGAGGTAGTACCGGAGAGAATCCAAAGCCCATTTCACCCAGGGGATTTGTATTCGTGTCATTATCTCTTGTTTTATTAAATTGATCACAAACAGCAAATTATCATATTCAGTATTCAGGCCCCACAGCTTCACTTTATTGGCTTCATACTGGGCTTTCTTTTTTTGACGGCAAGCTCTGGAAGCCAGCTTGTTTTTCTCCTTACGAGATCGCGGCCTGGCAGTGACAGGAAGCTCCGATACGGGTGTTAGGTCACTGATTACTTTATTCAGTTTACGCAGTTCACCACCAATCTGCAGAAGTTTTCTTGGATTTGGAGTCAGGTCTTCCACATCTGTCCTGCGAGATTTCTTCACAGTGTACTTGCCGTGATGCAGACCATTCTTCTGGTACATATTACTGGAAAGCGTGTCTCTGTCACATTCAGACGGTCTCAGCATCCCTTCATGTTGAGAAGGCATTAATTGCTCGCTATATTCACAGAAATTCTTCGCTTTCCTGGCTAAATTTTTCAGCTGACGCCCAATAACAATTACTGTATTGTCTAACAAGGCAGAAATGTATGTCCCGTCCGTGACAACACCCACAGATTTACCTGACTTCCTGTCACAATATATATATATATATATATATATATATATATATATATATATATATATATATATATATATATACATATACACACACACACACACACATATGTAGCACTACCCCCGGAGGAGCTGCTGCTTTGTTTTGGGTCTACGCTCTGTGGTCAACCCCTGAAAGTGGCTCAAAACCCTCCCTTGGCACAACTGGTAAAATGGGAGTTGTGGACCCCAGTAATTTGCTGGAGAGCACAATATCCCATTACACTGCAACAAATTATGCAAATTAGAGGTTACCTTAAATGGAATGGATCCTGCAGTATGACAGACAGACTGTACACAGACCTCAGAGTAACCAAAGTGGTACTTTACTTGTAAGATAAAACAAAGAAACAAGGGTAAAACAGTGATAAACTATCTGCAGAGCCCTGCAGTCAGTAACAGTAGTAACACATAGGTGTAAGCTAAACTACAATATCATACAGACCTGTGCAAGCACACAGCAGGGGGATTCCCTCAACAAGACATCCACACTGAAGCACCCCCTTGCCAAGCCTCACCCAGCTCTCTGTCTCTCTACAATACTGCACAATGTATTAAAAGCAGTTAATCAATTAGAGAATATAAAATAGATATCCGTACTCTATGATAACTAAATAGGCTGTCTCTTGGTAGTATTCCTAACTAACGTGGTTTGGTTGATCAGACCAAACCTCAGTTCAAATTATCCCAAGAGTCCATGCACTGATACGTAGGAATGCGTTGGCGCGCAAGGGGTAATTTGTAATCCAATGTGGTAATAAATAAACTGGCAAAAGAGTCCCAAACAGTGAAATCTCGCTGGCCAATGAAGACGATCCACCCTCCAACAACACAGTCAGTGGGTCTTTGGGCAGGTGCCTGTCTTACCCAACCAGTTCAGGCCTTGTCCTTCCGTGAAACTCCATCCACAATCTCCGGTCACAGTCCTGCTAGATGGCAGCTTCCGGTTAGACAGATTGCAGGGATACTGGAAGCCTGTCTGATCACTCCGTTAGAAGTTCCGTCTCTCCTTCTCAAAGGCGCTCCGCCCGGGGCATTGTAGGCCTCATTTGCGGCCTACTCTCCGTGGGGACACTTCCACAGGTGCCCTCCTGGGTTGAAGAGGCGGTCCAGAGAGAGCGCTAAACACGTCCTCCCCCTAAAATTACCTCCCCCAGCAGGCTGCATGGAAGGCAAAGCATTCTGGGATTGTACAGCTGCTCTCTGGGTAATGTAGTCTATTACAAGCTAGGGCAAATGGAGTCTCTTCTTCTCTGTACTTAATCCCCCAACGTTCTCTGCGGTACCAGAACAAAAGGTAAACAACAGGTGGCTCTAACTCATCTCGGCTACAGGAGGGAGCTGAGATCCTTCTCGATCAGCAATGGTAGTCTTTTATATCACATTAAAAGGGTGATATCCCGCTACACATACATATACTGTATACACACACATATATATATATATATATATGCACACACACACAGTAAAACATTGAATTGGAATTTTGTGCTGCTGATGTGGAACAATATAAACACTGATGAATCAATGACCTAGCTAAAGCATAAGCTAATAATAGCTGCAACATTTTTGTAAGGAATGCATTTTCATCCAAATGGAAACATGTGACAGGCTAATGAGAAAAGGGTTAATATGGGACCACATATGGGGGGGGGGGGGGAATCACTGAGCAGCATGCACGCAGGACATATGTACATAAACAAATGGATGCTTATTCAACAGCACTTTAGTCATTCTGTTAAAATGGTTAATACATAAAATGCAGAGACATTGGCCCGGATTCACAAAGCACTTGCGTAAGTGCAAATGTGCGATGTCGTATCTGTGCGCTGGACCCACAAACTAAGATACGCCTAAAAACAGGCTTCAACCCGCCAACGTAACTTGCCTACGCCGGCGTAGTGTGGGCACACATTTAGACTGGACACATGTGGCGCTCCTATTGATTTTCGATTCAAATATGCAAATGAGGGAAATACGGCGATTCACGAACGTAAGTGCGCCCGACGCAGGCTACGCGATGTGCGCGTAAGGCCGGGTACTCACCAGCAAACATGTACGTGTAGGGCTTCTGTACGATGGTTGTACTAACCATCGTACAGAAGTCCGCGCGTAAACACTACGCGGGGCGTGTCCACGTCGTCGCCGCGGCGATGACGCGGCGACGTGGGCGGGCCTGCCATTTAAAGGCTTCCACGCATGCGTCAAAGTCATTCAACGCATGCGAGGGACGGCGGGCGCTCGGACATGTACGGTAGGTCTGTACTGACGACCGTACATGTCCGAGCGGGCAGGATTCCAGCGGACGGTTTTAAAACACGTCCAGGAATATTTGCCCGCTGGGAAAAGGCCCGGCGGGCAAATGTTTGCTGGAATTCGGCCCGCTCGCGCCTACACACGACCGAACATGTCTGCTGAAACTGGCCCGCGGACCAGTTTCAGCATACATGTTTGGTCGTGTGTACGGGGCCTAAGTTGTCCGTCTGGCGTAAAGTTAAGCCCCATAAAGAAGGTATAACCCAGCAGCAGACATGCAAAGGACTGCACCAGGGAACACAAGCCGGCGTATTTTACGGAGTTTACGTTGGACGTGTGTGTGGCTGGGCGTAGGTTACGTTCACGCCGTAGGCAGTGATCCGGCGTATTTTAGGCAGTTGTTCCGACGTGGTTATGAGCATGCGCAGAGAGATGCGTCCTCGTCTCGGCACATGCGCAGTTGGTGATACGTATCTGTCTGGCGCTCGGCCCATTATTTGCATAGGGTCACACCTCATTTGCATGGCTCACGCCCACTTCCACCTACGCCGACTTACGCCTTTGAAACAAAGCGCAGTCAATTGTGAGTGCAATATTTTCTTTAGTCGTAATTTAATCATGTCAGTTTTAATGCATTGGTCCTGCATCCTTTTTGCTTTTATCTTGATTATACAGTTTGCCCATTAGATGCTGCAAAAAAAAAAATTCTGGCCAGTAGAGTACCTAGCATATCAGGCACCTAGGCTAATCAAATGTTATATATTTTTTTAACACCCCATGGATAGCGTGGCATATACCAGAGAATACCTGAGCTTCCCCACTGTATACACAGAGCAATCATATGGCACAGTCCTTGTAGTCACAAAATATGCCTAAATTACTGTACCACATGCAAAAGCCTAAGGGCTTGTTCATA